>NC_053024.1:322343220-322551152 GCF_003073215.2 Triticum urartu | reverse complement strand
GGGGGGGGGGCGGGGGGGGGGGGGGGGGGGGGGGGCGATCGCGAGTCCCCTGGAAGTTGGCGATGAAGTGGTTGCGCATCTTGTCCTAGGAGGAGATCGAGCCTGGGGGCAGGTTCAGGAGCCATGAGCGGACGTCTTCCTTGAGAGCCATGGGAAACCAGTTCGCCATGACCTTTTCGTCACCGTTGGCCGCTTTGATGCTAAGCTCGTAGAGCTGCAGAAACTCCGCAGGGTCGGGGGTGCCATCGTAGCGAGGAGGCAGATCTGGCTTGAACATGCCCGGCCAAATGACGCTACGCAACTCAGGAGCGAAGGCGCGGCAGCCCGCCGTGGCCACCGTGGCCCGTCGTGGAGGTAGAGCTTGGTCATGGTGCCCCCGCGTCGCCACGGCACGCGGCGCATGGCCATGTTGCACCAAGCAATCCTGGCGCAGCGGAGCTGGGAGTGGTGAAGCGTTTCCTTGTGGACGGGGAATCTCTTGGCAGCTTCTTTCTTCGTGCGCAGGCACGTGGCACGGTGTGTCGCACCACGGGGCCGCACACCTTGGAGCGAGGGCGTCGTCCCGACGTGGGAGAGGCGGAGGCGCACCGCGAGCTGCACACCTCGGTGCAAGGGTGCCATCTTGTTGCGGAGGAGGCGGAGGCGCTCCATGAGCCACACCGCCCGTAGCTGCGGGCGGGCGAGGCAGCGAGAGGGATGGTGTGGGACATCCCCCCGCGGCGCTGACGAGCTCGGCGATGCGGTCCATCCAGTCCTCGTATAGGTCGTCCACTGGACGGTAGCGCGGAAGCTCGTGTGCCATGAGCAGCGTGGCTTGCGCGTCAGTGGGTGCACGGCGAGCGTGCGACGATGAGCCAGTAGGACTCGGCGATGGAGTGGCGGTGTGGCCGTCGCGGCACACGGAGGGATTCAATGAAGAGGCTTGCTGCTCATTTACCGCCGGGCCGGTGACGGCATTGGCGGCAGGTGACGGAGAACGCCGAGGAGGCCCGCCTACTGGGGCTGTCTGGGAGACACGGGGGGCGAGAGCGGCCCGACTCTCTGAACGAGCCCGGCAAGCATCGGCCATTAGCTTTGTGGAGTGACGAAGCATGGACCGATGAAGAAGAAAGCTTCGGCGCACCCCTACCTGGCGCGCCAAATGTTGGATTTCGGGTTCCAAAGTGACCTCCGTCCTACCATCCTGCTGGTCTTGGTCTTGTTGCACCGATATGGAAACCTTTGCTTGATGCCTCAGAACTCCTCGCCTGCGCTTGCCTCCTTAACACCAAAGAGGGTACGAGGACATTGTGCTCGCTGGTGCCCGCCTGGTCTTGATCATCATGGCTTACGTCATTGGAACCTCGCGAGGTTCGCCTTGCCTTGATCTCTCCGCCCCTCGCGAGCCAGCCTGGTGAGGCCGCCCCCTAGGAGTTCTTGCATCGTCCGCCTCGTGTAGCTTGCCCCCTCACGAGGGTCTTGGGTGTTTGCCGGTGAAGATGGGCCGTACGGGGCTGCTGGTGGAGCCACGATGCGGGCCGCAGGCAGGCAAGTCTGGGGACCCCCGTTCCTAGAATGCAGACAATCACCAACTTATTGATATGCAACAGAAGATAGACTACACTAGACAAGCCATAGTCAAGATTGCAATGAAGTGAAAGCACGAAAACTATCAGCAACTAGATTGCAATGAAGTGAAAGCATGAAGCCAAACAGTAAACGGTCTTCACTCACTGAAGTCAATCGGATCATACAGGCAAAAAATGACTTCATGAAGACAACCTGTAAAGTAAAGCAAATTGAAGGATAGAACCAGTTGCTTGGTGAAGACAAGGATTTGGTAGACCAGTTCCAGTTGCTGTGACAACTGTACGTCCGGTTAGGGAGGCTGAGATTTAACTTAGAAGACCGCGTCTTCACCTTATTCCCCTTGAGCTAAGGACACTCAATCCTCACCCAATCACTCTGGTACGTCTTCAAGGTAGACTTCCAAACCTTCACAGACTTCGTTCACCGCCGATCCACAATGACTCTTGGATGCTCAAAACGTGACGCCTAACCGGCTGGAGGATTCACAGTCCTCAAGTGTAAGAAGTCTTCTGGTCACACAGACAGAAAGACTTCTGTGATGCCTAACACTCTTTGGCTCTGGGTGTTTAGGGCTTTGTCCTCGCAAGGATCTCTCTCTCTCTCAAATGCTTCGGAGGTGGGTTGCTCTCAAACGACAAAAGTCGTGCACTAACTCTGAGTAGCCACCAATTTATGGGGTAGGGGTGGGCTTTTTATAGCCAGGAGGCAACCCGACATGATTTTTCCGAAATGACCCTGGGTCACTAAGGAACGGACACGTGCCCAATGGTCAGGTTTCAAACACACGCGACAGCTTGACTTGGGCTACAAGTAAGGCTGACTTCTCCAGCTCTGGATAAGATTTTCTCTCATTGTCTTCGCTCGAAGACATAGGATTTGGTTGAGCATCACATCAGTCACTCTGACTTTGTTCATATGGACCCCACTTAACAGTACGGTGGTTCCTATGACCCAACAAAGAAGAAAGGAAACTGTCAGATCATGGGTTCCGACAAAACCCTGAAGGTTCGTGGTGCGCGCGAAAATCTCCCCCTATCAATCCGCGTTCTAACTTATCTAAGATCTCACTAACTAACTCGACGAACTCGCAACACAAAGGACACAAGATTTATACTGGTTCGGGCCACCGTTGTGGTGTAATACCCTACTCTAGTGTGGTGGTGGTGGATTCCCTCTTGGGCTGTGTATGAACCGTACAAGGGGGAAGAACAGCCTCGTGAGGTTGAGGTGTTCTTGTGCTTGGCGAACTGGTTGTTGTTCGGGTGGATTCGAGGCTCGTCCTTCCTACTGCGGTGGCTAATCATATTTATAGAGGCCATGGTCCTTCCCCAAATATTGAGCTGGAAGGGAGCCAACAACGGCCAGTTTGAAAGGGGACAGCTAGTACAAGCTATCCTGGCAAAAGCAGTCTTCGCTTGCCAAAGCCTCCGGTGGTGACGCCGTCTTGGGCTCCACGGTGACCTCCGGCTTGCCGTCCTTCTGGTCTTGGTCTCGTTGCACCAATATGGAAACCTTTGCTTGATGCCTCGTTACTGCGCGCCTGCACTTTTGCTCTTAGCACCAAATGGGAAACAAGGACGCTGCGCGCGCTGGCGCCCGCCTGGCGCCTGCCTAGTCTCGATCGTCATGGCTTACGTCACGCGAACCTCGCGAGGTTTGCCCGGCCTTGAACTCTCCACCCCTCGTGAGCCAGCCTAGTGAGGCCGCTCCTGAGGGGGTCTTATGTTGTCCGCCTCGCGAGGCTTGGCCCCTCGCGAGGGTCTTGATTCCTTGTTGATGAAGATGGGCCATATAGTCCTCCTAGCGAAGCCGCGTCGTGGGCCGCAGGCAGGCAAGTCTGGGGACCCCCATTCCCAGAATGCCAACAGTAGCCCCCGGGCACAAGGCGCGCTCGGGCTTGGCTTCAAGGCGAAGCCAAGGGTCAAGGGTGGAGCGCCGCGGGCCCCCATAGCCTGCGGCCTCGGTTGACGCGTGGCGGTTGATTGGACGTGGGCGTCTCCGCTTCCCCATGCTGCCTCGGCACCTGCCCGATGTGACAAGCCCCTGCGACATGCAAGGGAAAACATCATTACTTGTGATCGTGGGGGGTGCTAGTTGGCCTTCTTCTGGTATAAATGGTGGGGGCGGAGCCCCCGTCGCCCATCCTTCCTCTTCCTCTCCTCCTTCTTCTTCCTTGCTCCACTCCTTGCTTGTGCAAACATGGCGCCGATCCGGAGGTTCTCAGCCACAGAGAAGGGCAAGGCTCCCCTCAACATGCCCGAGCTGCTCCCGCCAAAGAAAAGGGGGTCTCATCACCGCGAGGTGGTCGTGAGGCCGGTGGTGTCGAGGCCTTGGTATGAGAGGCCGCCTCCACGGTACTTGCTTGTACGCTCACGCCGACGATTCGGGAGGAAGGAGCAGTGAGCGGCGCCGCCCGTGCCAAGGCCGTGGTGGCCGTGCTGCGGAGGCGCACGCCGTCGCCCCAGGGGTCCACAATGCAGACTCTTCACGTGAGTTTGTGCTGTGGGCGGTGATGCCCCCGAGCACTTGGATATGCGTCCCGCCGTTCTTTGCCGCCGAGATGTCGCCGAGGGGCCTTTGTGAAATTTGGCTTCAGCATGCCGACTGCGACGACCTAGCGACTGGAGCGGAGATTGGAACCGTTGCTTCCGGGAAGATCTTCATGACCCGAGGCTGGGGTGAGATTGCCCGAGTCTGCCGTGCGGAGGGCGCCCTCGTGATCCACTTTGAGTATGATGGTGCCTCCATGCTGTTCTTCAAGGTCTTCAACAAGGAAGGCCGCCGCCTGGAGTGCTGCCCTGAAGGAGGTCGCCAGGACGACATGGGGGCAGGCGCGGGGGTGTGTATAGCATCTGTAATGCCTTTTGTTGATATTATCCTTATTGTGAAAATTTGCGAGCACATGTCCTGCTGAGGCTTGGTCTCCCCCTTTCCAATCCCGCAATAGCTTGGTGCTCTATGCTGACAGGTCCCGGTCCCTAGGCAGGCTACAGCCATTGCTGGTATGCCAGGTTGCGATGCCGGGGTCAAGGCCAGGAGGTGAGCGACCCAAGGTCCAGTAAGAGCTCCTGAGGTGCGATGCTCAAGAGGTCCCCTTTAGCGCGCAAGCATCTACCTGAGGATGGGAAAGGGACGGATGTTGCCGTAGCAGGGCAGCGAAAAGGGGAGAATCTTATGTCGTAGTGCTGGGTCGGTCCAGGTATAAGACTTATCTTGGCGTTCCGGAGCCGGCTTCCCGTGCCACACCAGACTTGGGTGTCGGCCGCTGCTGGATACCTAGGTTAGGCCCGTGCGGGCCTCCCCCTCTACCACATGTTCTTCCTGGTGCTCTACGTCCTCAGGTCCCGGCCCTCGAGTGAGCTCAGCCGCCGCTGGTATGCCAGGTTGCGATGCCAAGGTCATGGACAGGGGTGAGGGCTAGAGAGCCAGTAAGAGCTCCTGAGTCGCAATACTCAGGAGCCCTCCTTTTAACGCACAAACGAATTGCATGGGAGAAGAGAGAGAGAGTCCGCGGTGCCACCCGTTGTAGTCCTCAGGAAGCTCCTGCAAGTTAGCACGAGGAGGGGCTCGATCCGCCATGGTGATTTCTGGTCCGCCTCTGGTACGTTGGAGGGGACTCCCTACTGCGGAGAGCCCCCGGGGCATGTACAACCCCGCCCTGACACGTGGCTTGCATGGTAGGGTTGCAGGAGGTGTATCTAGGCACTCATGAGCTAGCGCGGGACTCACGAGGCCCTACCTCAAGGCGGGTTGCGCCTGGTATTGGATCTTGAGGACTGTGGCGGTCCTATGAGAGGGTTAGACAACCTGTGCCGCAAGGATTTCCTGTGGCTATGACATTAGAAGGCCAAGCACCAACGACCTCAGGAGGTGACATGAACGGGGCTGGCCCGCCAGACAGAGCTCAGCCATTGGATTTATCGATGTTGCAGGGACGAGCCTGAGCACAGACACCATGCCTAGCCTTCTTATGCGAAGGATACTGAATAAAGACGTTCGACGCGCGGCTCTCGTGGTGGGCGACAATCAAGCAGGTGATAACCATAGATAGATTATGCATGAGAAGCAAACTGGCTTAGGTAAATGCAGGAACGATACATGCCACTGGGTCGGACCCGAGCGGCCTGGGGATGATGCTGCCCGAGGGGCGCCCCAGCAAGGTGAAATAAAAATGCAAGTGGATACATGCCACAGGGACTGATCCACGCGGCCTGGGACTGATGCAGCCAGGAGGCGCTCCCAGCTAAATGAACTTGGAGAGATGTCACCTGGTTTGGTTGCTGAAGGGTTGTTGGGGTAGCTGAAGACGCGTAGCGAAGAAGTCGCCCGTCATGAGCCTTCGAGGCCTAGAGCCTCGGGCGGCCCCCTGAGGACCGTCTCCATCTCCGCCAGGACTGCGTGATGCCTGACCTCCTGACCTGCCATGATTCTCCGCAGGTTGCGCTGGAAGGCAGCAGCCACGCTCAGCAGGACGAACGACATGCGAACTTAGCTGTGAGGTGGACCCTCGCAGCGTCCAACACGGGAAGGCCAGAAGCGCTCCTGAGATGCGGCCTGGTTGAGCCCTGGGATGTCGATGCAGACGTGCAGCTCACCACCCTCGCCCGGCTGGGGAGCAGCGCCAGGTGGGCGGCAGTCGCCGCGTATTGCTCTTGCTTCATGAAGCTCCTGAGTGGCCTTGTCGATGAACTCTTAAGCGCCACGCGCTGTTCGCCTGGCGCCCTCCTGAGGGAAACATGCCACGAAGCACACCTTGACGTGGTGCCCGAGCGCCTCCCTCGTGATGCTGGCCAGGTCTGAGGCCCTCCAGAAGAGAGCCCCCAAGCGCTGCCCGAGGAAGGCGCTGGGCGTGCCTCCCTATGTGAGGGAGAGTGGCGCCCCAGGCGCGGCCGTAGATCTTGAAGTTGTGTCACTGGAGGTGCCACTCCCTTGGGGTCCAGTGTGAAAGAGTTGCTCCTTCTTCTTGGGGTTGACCTCAGGAGGGTATTGTGTTGCATTGCTGTCGGGGTCCTGTATTGATGCAGCTTGGAAGGCATGCCCGAGGGAGCACACTGCGTCTCTTTCTTCGCAGGGGACGGTGATGATTCCGCCGCTTCCAGGCTTCTTGATGACTTTTTAGCCATGGTGGGTGACTGCCATGAATTTGGGCATTGTACGGCAGATGGATGTGGGCGACGTCGAAGTCGATGCGCTCGGTGTAGTAGTTGTTGCGTTGACCGAAGGTGACAGGGAGGCGAACCTGCCCTCACGGGGTGGTGGAGCCGTCAGTCACTCCTGAGAAAGGTTTGGTAGGCTGGAGCTGATCGTATGGCACTTGAAGGATGCCAAAAGTCTCGACGGACATGACATTGAGCCCTGCGCCACCATTGATGAGGGTCTTGGTGACTTGGACATTGCTGATGACGGGTGAACAGAGCATCGGGAGAACGCCGGCCGTTGCCGCGCACTTGAGATGATCTGCCGAGCTAAAGGTGATGGCGTACTTGGACCATTTGAGCGGGCGCGTGGCTTTGAGCTTGGGGAGGACTGCGTTCACTTCGCGACCAACCTGCTTGAAGACTCGCTGAGAGGCTGGGGCTTGAGCTCCGCCCAAGATACATGCGATAGCTCTGGGCTCTTGGAAGTCCCCAGCCCCCTCGTCCTATTGATGGTCGTCGTTCCTTCTTGGCGGCGGCAGCGGAGGGAGACTAGGGTTGCCCTGAGCACGATCCTCATGAGGCTGGTCCTGCCAACGATCCTCGCGAGGTTGGTCACGCCACTCCTGGCGGGGCCCACGGTCGTCCCAACGTCCTCCGCCACGTCCACCTCCTCGGCCGTAGAACCGGTTTTTGTGCTCGGGGTGTCGACCGAAGCGTCCATCTCGAATGGACCTGAGCTCTTGATAGTCATTAGTATTGTGCGTGCGCATGTTGTGGAAGGCGCAGAGCGTGCGGCTGCCCTTGGACGACTCGGGAAGATCTCGGCCGCGCTTGCTGTTTGGTTCTGCCGCGAGCACGGCCACTCCCTTGCACTTCACGTCCTTGGCCTTGGCCTTATTCTCCTCTGGATCTACAGTCGGGAGCTCGAGGAGGGAGAGGCGCCCCACCTCAGCTCTTGTACACTTGGTCACGATGTTGAACAGCTCCAAGGTCGCGCACAACTCTTCATGGATGGCGAGCTCCTCCTTCATCTTGACATCGCGGATGCCATCAGAAAACGCTGAGATGATAGCCTCGTCTGTTATCTTGGGGATCTTGATTCGCGTGATGTTGAAGCGGTGGATGTACTTCTGCTGGGTCTCTCCCGGTTGTTTCTTGATGCTGCACAGGTCACCCGCGACCGGGGGGGGGGGGGGGGGGGGGGGCGATCGCGAGTCCCGGGGGGCGGTCGCGAGTGCCCTGGAAGTTGCGATGAAGTGGTTGCGCATCTCATCCCAGGAGGAGATCGAGCCTGGGGGCAGGTTCAGGAGCCATGAGCGGCGCGTCCTTGAGAGCCATGGGAAACCAGTTCGCCATGACCTTTTCGTCACCGTTGGCCGCTTCGATGCTAGCTCGTAGAGCTGCAGAAACTCCGCAGGGTCGGGGGTGCCGTCGTAGCGAGGAGGCAGATCTGGCTTGAACTTGCCCGGCCAGAACACGCTACGCAACTCAGGAGCGAAGGCGCGGCAGCCCGCCGTGGCCACCGGGGCCCGTCGTGGAGGCAGAGCTTGGTCGTGTGCCCCTGCGCCGCCACGGCACGCGGCGCATGGCCCTGTCGCAGCAAGCAATCCTGGCGCAGCGGAGCGGAGTGGTGGAGCGTTTCCTTGTGGACGGGGAATCTCTTGGCAGCTTCTTTCTTCGTGCGCGGGCACGTGGCGGTGTCGCACCACGGGCCGCACACCTTGGAGCGAGGGTCGTCCTGACGTGGGAGAGGCGGAGGCGCACCAGAGCTGCACGCCTCGGCGCAAGGGCGCCATCTTGTTGCGGAGGAGGCGGAGGCGCTCCGTGAGCCACATCGCCCCTAGCTGGGGCGGGCGAGGCAGCGAGAGGGATGGTGCAGGAGCCTCCCTGCGGTTGGCGAGCTTGCGCGTCACCAGTGTCCTCGTAGAGGTCGTCGACTGAGCGTAGCGCAGGAGCTCGGCGTGAGTGTGGTGTGGCCGTCAGCGGCCACACAGGATGGATTCAACGGAGGCTTGCTGCTTATTTGGCCGCTGGGGCCGGTGACGGGCAGTTGCGGCGGCTGTTGAGACGATGGGGAGGGCCCGCCTCTGGGCTGTTGGAGGAACACGGGGGCGAGAGCGGCCCGACACTTTGCATGAGCCCGGCAAGCATCGGCCATTAGCTTTGTGGAGTGACGAAGCATGGACCGATGAAGAAGAAAGCTTTGGCGCACCCCTACCTGGCGTGCCAAATGTTGGATTTCGGGTTCCAAAGTGACCTCCGTCCTACCGTCCTGCTGGTCTTGGTCTTGTTGCACCGATATGGAAACCTTTGCTTGATGCCTCGGAACTCCTCGCCTGCGCTTGCCTCCTTAACACCAAAGAGGGTACAAGGACATTGTTCTCACTAGCGCCCGCCTGGTCTTGATCATCATGGCTTACGTAATTGGAACATCACGAGGTTCGCCTTGCCTTGATCTCTCTGCCCCTCGCGAGCCAGCCTGGTGAGGCCGCTCCCTAGGAGGTCTTGCGTCGTCCACCTCGTGCAGCTTGCCCCCTCGCGAGGGTCTTGGGTGTTTGCCGGTGAAGATGGGCCGTACGGGGCTGCTGGTGGAGCCATGCCGCGGGCCGCAGGCAGGCAAGTCTGGGGACCCCCGTTCCTAGAATGCCGACAATCACCAACTTATTGATATGCAACAGAAGATAGACTACACTAGACAAGCCATAGTCAAGATTGCAATGAAGTGAAAGCACAAAAACTATCAGCAACTAGATTGCAATGAAGTGAAAGCATGAAGCCAAACAGTAAACGGTCTTCACTCAGTGAAGTCAATCGGATCATAAAGGCAAAAAATGACTTCATGAAGACAACCTGTAAAGTAAAGCAAAGTGAAGGATAGAACTAGTTGCTTGCTGAAGACAAGGATTTGGTAGACCAGTTCCATTTGCTGTGACAAATGTACGTCTGGTTAGGGAGGCTGAGATTTAACTTAGAAGACCGCGTCTTCACCTTATTCCCCTTGAGCTAAGGACACTCAATCCTCACCCAATCACTCTGGTACGTCTTCAAGGTAGACTTCCAAACCTTCACAGACTTCGTTCACCGGCGATCCACAATGACTCTTGGATGCTCAAAACGTGACGCCTAACTGGCTGGAGGATTCACAGTCCTCAAGTGTAACAAGTCTTCTGGTCACGCAGATAGAAAGACTTCCGTGATGCCTAACACTCTTTGGCTCTGGGTGTTTAGGGCTTTGTCCTCGCAAGGATCTCTCTCTCTCAAATGCTTCGGAGGTGGGTTGCTCTCAAACGACAAAAGTCGTGCACTAACTCTGAGTAGCCACCAATTTATGGTGTAGGGGTGGGCTATTTATAGCCAGGAGGCAACCCGACATGATTTTTCCGAAATGACCCTGGGTCACTAAGGAACGGACACGTGCCCAACGGTCAGGTTTCAAACACACGTGACAGCTTGACTTGGGCTACAAGTAAGGCTGACTTCTCCAGCTCTGGATAAGATTTTCTCTCATTGTCTTCGCTCGAAGACATAGGATTTGGTTGAGCATCACATCAGTCACTCTGACTTTGTTCATATGGACCCCACTTAACAGTACGGTGGTTCCTATGACCCAACAAAGAAGAAAGGAAACTGTCAGATCATGGGTTCCGACAAAACCCTTAAGATTCATGGTGCGCGCGAAGATCTCCCCCTATCAATCCGCGTTCTAACTTATCTAAGATCTCACTAACTAACTCGACGAACTCGCAACACAAAGGACACAAGATTTATACTGGTTCGGGCCACCGTTGTGGTGTAATACCCTACTCTAGTGTGGTGGACCCTACTCTAGTGTGGTGGTGGTGGATTCCCTCTTGGGCTGAGGATTAACCGTACAAGGGGGAAGAACAGCCTCGTGAGGTTGAGGTGTTCTTGTGCTTGGCGAACTGGTTGTTGTTCGGGTGGATTCGAGGCTCGTCCTTCCTACTGTGGTGGGTAATCCTATTTATAGAGGCCATGGTCCTTCCCCAAATATTGAGCTGGAAGGGAGCCAACAACGGCCAGTTTGAAAGGGGACAGCTAGTACAAGCTATCCTGACAAAAGTAGTCTTCGCTTGCCAAAGCCTCTGGTGGTGACGCCGTCTTGGGCTCCACGGTGACCTCCGGCTTGCCGTCCTTCTGGTCTTGGTCTCGTTGCACCAATATGGAAACCTTTGCTTGATGCCTTGTTACTGCGCGCCTGCGCTTTCGCTCTTAGCACCAAATGCGAAACAAGGACGCTGCGCGCGCTGGCGCCCGCCTGGCGCCTGCCTGCTCTCGATCGTCATGGCTTACGTCACGCGAACCTCGTGAGGTTTGCCCGGCCTTGAACTCTCCGCCCCTCGTGAGCCAGCCTAGTGAGGCCGCTCCTGAGGGGGTCTTATGTTGTCCGCCTCGCGAGGCTTGGCCCCTCGCGAGGGTCTTGATTCCTTGTTGATGAAGATGGGCCATATAGTCCTCCCAGCGAAGCCGCGTCGTGGGCCGCCGGTAGGCAAGTCTGGGGACCCCCGTTCCCAGAACGCCAACAGTAGCCCCTGGGCCCAAGGCGCCCTCAGGCTTGGCTTCAAGGCGAATCCAAGGGTCAAGTGTGGAGCGCCGCGGGCCCCCATAGCCTGCAGCCTCGGTCGACGCGTGGCGGTTTATTGGACGTGGGCGTCTCCGCTTCCCCATGCTGCCTCGGCACCTGCCCGACGTGACAAGCCCCTGCGACATGCAAGGGAAAACATCATTACTTGTGATCGTGGGGGGTGCTAGTTGGCCTTCTTCTGGTATAAATGGTGGGGGCGGAGCCCCCGTTGCCCATCCTTCCTCTTCCTCTCCTCCTTCTTCTTCCTTGCTCCACTCCTTGCTTGTGCAAACATGGCGCCGATCCGGAGGTTCTCAGCCACAGAGAAGGGCAAGGCTCCCCTCAACATGCCCGAGCTGCTCCCGGCAAAGAAAAGGAGGTCTCATCGGCGCGAGGTGGTCGTGAGGCCGGTGGTGTCGAGGCCTTGGTATGAGAGGCCGCCTCCACGGTACTTGCTGCCCTTGTACGCTCACGCCGATGATTCGGGAGGAAGGAGCAGTGAGCGGCGCCGCCCGCGCCAAGGCCGTGGTCGCCATGCTGCGGAGGCGCACGCCGTCGCCCCAGGGGTCCACGCTGCGGACTCTTCGCGTGAGTTCGTGTTGTGGGCGGTGATGCCCCCGAGCACTTGGATATGCGTCCCGCCGTTCTTTGCCGCCGAGATGTCGCCGAGGGGCCTTCTTGAAATTTGGCTGCAGCATGCCGACTGCGACGCCCCAGCGACTGGAGCGGAGATTGGAACCGTTGCCTCTGGGAAGATCTTCATGACCCGAGGCTGGGGTGAGTTTGCCCGAGTCTGCCGTGCGGAGGGCGCCCTCGTGATCCACTTTGAGTATGATGGCGCCTCCATGCTGTTCTTCAATGTCTTCAACGGGGAAGGCCGCTGCCTGGAGTGCTGCCCTGAAGGAGGTCGCCAGGACGACACGGGGGCAAGCGCGGGGCCCGCCACCGGTCTCGGCTGCAGCTCCTCCAGCGGCAGCAGCCACTCCTGGTGGTCCAGCGGCTCTCTTGAGCTCATGGAGTCTTCGGAGACGAGCGACGACAGCTACATGCCCCCGAGCTCCCGCCGAGCCCGGAGCAGGGTCGCGACGCCCAGCCGCTGCCATCACTGATCTGGATGGGGTTGGCGCCGACCTCACGTGGACCACTGTTGATGATGGCGTCGGCGACACCTGGTGTGCGTAGATAGAACTCCTAGGAATTTCTTACCTTTTGTTCCCCGTGAGGAACCAAGAAACAGACCCCGTGGTGGTGTGTAAAGCGTTTGTAATGTATTTTGTCAATATAGCCCTCATTAAGAATATTTGTGTGCGCATATCCTGCCAAGGCTCGGCCTCCCCTTTCCACTCCTGCGGCAGCTTGGTGCTCTACACTGACAGGTCCCGGTCCCCAGGCAGGCTACAACAGTCGCTGGTATGCCAGGTCGCGTGCCGTAGTCAAGGCCAGGAGGTGAGCGGCCCGAGGTCAAGTAAGAGCTTGTGAGGCGTGATGCTCAAGAGGTCCCCCTTAGCGCGCAAGCAGTTGTCTTAGGATGGGAAAGGAAGAAAACGTTGTCACAGCGGGGCAGCGAAGGGAGCGAGCGAGGGTCTCGTGTCGCAAGCGACTGGTGGATCCAGAGCGAGAACTTATCTTTGGTTGTGTGGGGTCTGCTCCTCGAGTCGTGCCGGACTCGCACGCCGGTCGCTGTAGTGTGGCTAGGTCTGACCCGTGCGGGCCTCCCCCCTCCATGTCCTTGGTGCTCCGCGTCCTCAGGTCCCGGCCCTCGAGCCATGGTCAAGGCCAGGCGGTGAGGGCTGGAGAGCCAGTAAGATCTCCTGAGGCATGATGCTCAGGAGCCCCCCTTTTAACGCGTAAGCAAATCGCATGAGAGAAGAGAGAGAGCCCGTGGTACTACCTGCTGTGGCCCTCCTGAAGTGCCTGCAAGTTAGTGCAAGGAAGGGCACTGGTCGCCGTGGTGATCGCTGGTTTGCTTCTAGCGCGTGAGAGGGGATTCCCTACTACGGAGGGCACCCGGGGCGTGTACAGCCCCGCCCTGACATGTGGCTTGCATGGCATGGCTAGACGGGGTGTATTTGGGCACTCGCGAGCCAGCACGGGACTCACGAGGCCCTACTCAAGGCGGGTTGCGCATGGTCTTGGTTCTTGTTTGCTGTCTTGGTCCTGCGAGATGGTTAGACAACATGAAGGGTCCTGAAGAAAGACGGCCGGCGTGCGACTCCCATGGTTGGTGACAATCAAGCAGGCGATAGTCATAGATAGATTAAGCATGGAAAGCAACCTAGCTCAGGTAAATGCAGGGAAGATGCATGCCACTAGGTCCGGCCCAAGCGGCTCGGGGATGATGCAGCCCGAGGGGCGCCCCCAACAGGGTAAGCTAAAGATATAAAAGGAAAGATAAATGCCACAGGGACGGACCCACGTGGCCTGGGAATGATGCAGCCCTGGGGGCACTCCCAGCTGAATGAACTTTGGAAAACGTCACCTGGTCCTGTCGATGAAGGAGAGTTGGGGTAGCTGAAGGTGTATGGCGAAGGGGCTGCACCTCATGAGCCACCAGGGCCCTGAGCCTCGGGAGGCTCTAGGGGTCCAGGGGATTCCTTGAGGACCGTCTTCATCTCCGTCAGCACAACATGGTGCATGGCCTCTTGAGCCATCAGGATGCTTCACAGGTTGCGTTGATATGCGGCCTCCATGCTCGGTAGGCCAAAGGGCATGCGAACGTAGCTGTGAGGGGGGGGCCTCGCTGCGTCCCACGCGCGAAGGCCAGAGAAGCTCCTGAGCGGCGGCCTGATTAAGCCTTAGGATGTTGATGCAGACGCGCAGCCCGGCATCCTCGCCTGGATGGGGAACTGCGCCTAGTGAGCGGCGGCCTTATTGAGCCTTGGGATGTCGATGCAGACACACAGCCTAGCATCCTCGCCTGGATGGGGAGCTTGCGTCTTTCAGTTACTGAGTGGTGTGTGTGATGAACTCCTGAGCGGTGGGAACTCCTTGCCCCGTGTTCTCCTGTGGGAAACATGCCGCGAAGCAAGCCTCCAAGTGGTGCCCAAGCACCTCCCTCGTGATGTTAGCGAAGTCTAAGGCCCTTCAGAAGAGAGCCCCCGAGCCCTGCCTGCGAGGGGCCACTGGGTGCGCATTCCTATGCGATGGAGGAATGCACCCCAGGCACGGGTGCCGATCCTGACGAGGCGCAGCTTGCCTGAGCCCCTGCTTGGCGCAACTGCTTCTTCTCCTTGGGGTGGCCTCAGGAGGGCGCTCGCCCTGACTGTCGGGGTCGTCGATTGCTGCAGCTTGGAAGGCACGCTCGAGGGAGCACACCGCGTCTCTTTCTTCGCACGTGACTGTGATGATTCCGCCGCTTCCCGGCATCTTGAGGACATTGTAGCCGTGGTGGGTTACCGCCATGAACTTGGCCAGGGCCAGATACCCGAGGATGGCGTTGTATGGTAGGTGGATGTAGGCGACGTCAAAGTCGATGAGTTTGGTGCGGTAGTTGTTGCTTTCTCCGAAGGTAACGGGGAGGCGAACCTACCCGATCAGGGTAGTAGAGCCGTCGGTCACTCCTGAGAAAGGCTTGGTAGGATGAAGCTGGTCATATGGCAATTGGAGGTTGTCGAATGTGTCGACGGACAGGACATTGAGCCCTGCACCGCCGTCGATGAGGGTCTTGGTAACTTGCACGTTGCTGATGACCGGTGAACAGAGCATTGGTAGGACGCCTGTTGTAGCCACACACTTGAGTTGACCTGCCGAACTGAACATGATGGGGCACCTGGACCATCTGAGCAGGCGTGTGCCCTCGAGCTTGGGGAGAACTGCATTCACTTCACGGGCAAATTGTTTGAAGATACGCTGTGAGGCTGGGGCTTGAGCTCTGCCCAAGATGCAGGTGATAGCCCGTGGCTCCTGGAAGCCCCCAGCCCCCATGGTGGTCGTCATTCGTTCTGGGTGGTGGCAGTAATGGAGGAAGGCCAACGTTTCCTTGAGGACAAGCCTCACGAGGCTGGTCGCTCTAGGCGCCCTCGCGAGGCTGATCCTGCCAGCGGTCCTCGCGAGGCCGGTGGTGCTACTCCTGACGCGGGCCACAGTCGTCCCAGCATCTGCCACCATGTCCTCCTCCTCGGCCGTAGCCCCGGTCTCTACGCTCGGGGCGTCGACCGAAGCTTCCTTCTCGAATGGCTCTGAGCTCTTGACAGTCGCTGGTGCTGTGGGCATGCAGGTTCTGGAAGGCGCAGAATGGTTGGCTGCCCTTGGATGACTCAGGCTGGTCTCTGTCGCGCTTGGTGTCTGGCTGCTCCCTTGCGCTTCACGTCCTTAGCGTTGGTCTTCTTCTCCTTCGGATCCGTAGTAGGGAGCTCGAGGAGGGAGAGGCGCCCCTCCTCAACTCTTGCACACTTGGTCACGATGTTGAACAGCTCCAAGGTCGTGCACAGCTCCTCCTTCATCTTGACGTCACCAATGCTGTTGGAGAACGCTGAGATGACTTTCTCGTCGCCGTTGGCTGCCTCGATGCTCAGCTCGTAGAGCTGCAAGAACTCCGTGAAGTCGGGGGTGTCGTCATAGCGAGGAGGCAGATCTGGCTTGAACTTGCCCAGCCAAGCGACGCTGCGCAGCTCAGGGGTGAAGGCGCAGCAGCCGGCCGTGGTCACCGGGGCCCGCATTCGAGGTGGAGCTTGGTCTTGGTGTCTGCGCGCCGCTACGGCAAGCGGCATGGGGCCTTGCCGCAGCAAACGATCCTGGCGCGGCGGAGCAAGGAGTGGCGGAGCGTTCCCTTGCGGTCGACAGACTTCTTGGTAGCTTCTTTCTTCTTGCTCGGGCGCCGGACGCGGTGGGTCGCGCCATGGGGCCGCATGCCTTGGCGCTAGGGCGCCGTCTTGGGGAAGAGGTGGTGGAGGTTCTTCATGAGCTACCTCGCCCGTGGCTGGCGGAGGGCGAGGCAGGGAGTGGCACGGCGCAGGGGAGCCCCCTGCGGCGCGGACAAGCTCTGCGATGCGGTCAAGCCAGTCCTCATAGAGGTCGTCGATTGGGCGGTAGCGTAGGAGCTCGTGCGCCATTAGGAGCATGGCCCGTGCGTCCGTGGGAACGCGATGAGCGTGAGATGACAAACCAGCGGGAGTCAGCGATGGAGTGGCGGGCGGCCGTCCTGTCGCACCGAGGGGTGTAGCAAGGATGCTTGTTGCTCGTTCCCTGCCGGGCCGGTGGCGGCATTGGCGGCAGGTGACAGAGAGCGACGGGGTGGCTCGCCGACTGGGGCCGTATGAGCGATGCGGGTGGCGAGGGCAGCCCGGCGCTCCGCACGGGCGCGACGTGTGTCCGCCATGGAGACGATGAAGCGACGTGATGTGGAGCAACGGGAAGGAAGCTTCAGCGCACCCCTACCTGGCGTGCCAAATGTGGGATCATGGGTTCCGGCAAAACCCTTAAGATTCGAACTCTGGGGTGCGCGCAAAGATCTCCCCCCTATCAATCCGCGTTCTAACTTAGCTAAGATCTCACGAACTAACTCGACGAACTCGCAACACAAAGGACACAAGATTTATAATGGTTCCGACCACCGTTGTGGTGTAATAGCCTACTCTAGTGTGGTGGTGGTGGATTACCTCTTGGGCTGAGGATGAACAGTACAAGGGGGAAGAACAGCCTCCTGAGGTTGAGGTGTTCTTGTGCTTGGCGAACTGGTTGTTGTTCGGGTGGATACGAGGCTCGTCCTTCCTATCCTATTATAGAGGCCATGGTCCTCTCCCCAAATATTGAGCCGGAAGGGAGCCAAGAACGGCCAATTCGAAAGGGGGTAGCTAGTACAAGCTATCCTGACAAAAGCAGTCTTCGCCTGTCAAACGTTCTACTGGTGACACCGTCTTGGGCTCCACGGTGACCTCCGTGTTGCCGTCCTTCTGGTCTTGGTCTCATTGCACCAATATGGCAACCTTGGCTTGATGCCTCGGTACTCCGCGCCTGTGCTTTCCCCCATAGCACCACAGGGGAAACAAGAACGCTGCGCGCACTGGTGTCCGCCTGGCGCCCGACTGTTCTCGATCGTCATGGCTTATGTCACACGAACCTCGCGAGGTTTGCCCAGCCTTGAACTCTCCGCGCCTCCGAGCCATCCTGGTGAGGCCGCTCCTGAGGGGGTCTTGTGTCGTCTGCCTCGCGAGGCTTGGCCCCTCGCGAGGGTCTTGATTCCTTGTTTATGAAGATGGGCCGTACAGGCCTGCCAGCGAAGCCACGCTGTGGGCCGCAAGCAGGCAAGTCTGGGGACCCCTGTTCCCAGAATGCTGACGGAAACTACCAAACAACTATGTATTCGCACTCCATAGTCTTCATGTGAATGTCTTCTCATGTCATAGTCATCACTGTGAATGTATTCGCGGACCACCATTGTCTTTAATGTCTTCATACATTTTTAGGGGCCATCTCTGGTACGTAAACCGAATCAATAAGGGACTACTACCTATGTTATCCTACAATTCTCACAAACACATTAGTCCCTCAACCAAGTTTGTCGTCAATACTCCAAAACCAACTAGGGTGGCACTAGATGCACATACAATCTCCCCCTTTTTGGTGATTGATGAAAAACTGGTTGAAGTTTTAAATGGGGTTAAAATTATGTGAAAGTTGAGGATTAAGGCATTGTCTTCATAAGTAGCAAAAGGCTCCCCCTGAAGATGTGCATATAAGTAATTTGCTTTTGAATGCTAATGCACATGGCAGGTTTTACTTTGTGGAGATCCTCTTGAACTTATGAAGACAATTCATCATGCATATAAAGATATAATGAAGATAATGACAGGCATAATGAAAAATGGACATCTGTAGAATGACTTCATGCGGAATTTATCATCACATCACAAGATAGTAGAAAAAAGTAGCAGACGACCATTGAGTTTAAGTGTTACAACTCAAAAACCAAATTGTTTCAAAAGACGAGAGTTGTAAGGACTTAGCAAAAATAATGCAACCGCCCATAATGACCCGCTTGAAGACTATCAACTCATATGCTTCTCCCCCTTTTGTTAGTAATGACCAAAAAGGGTTGAAGACATAGAGTATCTACTCGTTCCCAGATGAAGTAGATGATGGAGCAGGGTCATCGTTGGAGTTTGCATACGGGCCTAATGTAGTGTCATGGTGCAGTGCAGACAGGGTCGGTGAAGTGGCGTCATCTTCTTCATCGACGACTCTCGCAACAATAGTTGTAGCCAAAGATGAATATTCAGATTCTTCAATAGACGGAGTGCGACGCCAATTTGCATTGTGAGGAGGCCTGGAGTCAAACTTGAAGCTCTCGGTGAAGCCATCTTCGCGAAGATCGTCTTCAGGGAAGAGCATTGTGAGGCTCTTCCAGGACTGTCCACAGGCTTCATGTGCAACAAACGAGTTCTTGGTGGCCAAGTTGCGAATGTGATTGACATCCACCAAGAGACTCTACATCTGACGCTTGATCCAGTCATGATGCCTATCCTACTTATGATGCAATGCCACAAGAAGCTCTCGGTCATTGAGTACACGAGAACGCTTCCGAGGCCTTTGGGAAATCGTACTTGCAGTGGCTTCAGTGTTAGCATGGTGTGGCACTCTCATGTTTCCAGCTAGAGGATAAGCGGGGGTTACAGCATTGGGAACAAGAATTCCTTCGATTGGTTGCGAGAAGCTTTGATGTTCAGCATTCTGAAGATGTAGGGGCTTCTTGGCAGGCTTGGGGTAGATGGCTTTAATAGATAGATCAACCTCACGTAGAAAAACAATGTGGTTGCGCGCTAACGGCTAATAGTCAATGGTGGAATGAAGCTTGATCAGGTGCATCACACATGGAGCATAGAACTTCAGGCCAAACAGATCAATCCCAGAAGCAGCTAGTTGTCTGATGAAGAAATCCTAGGTAATGAATCTGATGCCATTGATGATATAGAATACCAAAGTCTTCATGGCTCCTTTAATTTTAGCTTCAGAAGAATGTCCCTTGATCGGCCATAGAGTATGCCTCAGAATATGGTATACTGTGCATGGCAAGTACTCAAGGTCCTTCACAAATAACTCCTTTGGGTATTCAGCATCTTGAGGCAATGGCTTCATCATACTGAGCATCTGACTCATGTTTGGTTCGGGCCTCTAAAAGATACTCTGCAATTCATCTTTATGATGCTGACAACCAGGTATGTATAACTCACCCGGAGTGGGCAGGGAAGTAAGCTCGATAATGTTTTGAGCTTTGGCTTCATGATGTACATCACCTGACATCCACTCCAGGATCCATGTCTTCGGATCCCTGTTGTAGCCGCGAATATGGAGTGTGGCATAGAACTGCAGGAGAAGCTCTTCATTCCAGTGTTCTTTGGTAGTCACAAAAGGCAGAAGACCAACATCCCTAAAGCAGTCAAGGGCTTCTTCAAGACACTGCAGCCTAGCCATAGCATTCCAATCCAAACGCTTGTGCGGATAAATCTGATCTTGAGTGTAGAGGATGCACGAGTAATAGCTTCGCTGCAGATGACTCCAAAATTTGTCCGAGGAGATTTTGGGCTTCGTGTATAGGTTCTTGGAGCTGTCAAAGAAAGTTTTATGCGCCCTGAAGCTTTGCACACAGAATGATTCCTGGGTTGTGGCAGCACTTGGAAGCCTTGGCAATCTGGGCTTTGGCTTCTGTAGTTGAGGCCTATACTCCACATGATAATCATATTGGGGCTCGAGAGAAGTAGGTGGAACTATGATGAGCCATCTGACAGTTACCAGCTCACCCCAATTGAATGCTTGTTCAATGGAGTGAGGCCTTGGAGGAGGAACAACGCTTTCCGAGATGATTGGCGTCAAGGTGTCTTCAGTATTCTCATTTGCTTCAGGCTCCACATTGCCTTCAGCCATTACTGTTTCATTGGCTTCAGTGGCATTGTTGGTGGTAGCCTTAGTGTTTTCAACCTCCATCTTTTCAAGAAGTGGAGGGTCAAGCACAATCACATTCTCCTCGAGAATGACTTGATCAGGAGCTGGGGGTGTGGCAACTCTTTCTTCCTCTTTCTCTTCTTTGTCTTCATCGGCTGATGCAGTGGGAATGTCTTCAGCCACTTTGGCTTCAGACTCAGAGGCATTCGCGGTAGGGGTTGCTTCAGGAAACACTTGACGTGCGACTGATCTTTGTTGCAGTTCCCCTTCTGGAATGCTCAACATGGTGACCTGGGGCCTCGGGCCTTTGAGAAGCATGCAAAATGCTGGCGACGCCTTTGGTGAGGGGGTGGTCTGTACCATGTAGTTGTCGACGTCAAGCACCGGAGTGGTGACTTGAGGTGGTGGTGTTCTTGGTGTCTCTTCTTGTACTAGGGTTTCTTGCTGTTGGCGCTCCGCCCATGAGTCATCCTGAGCAGTTGGCGTCAATGGACGACCAATGCTGATAAGTTCACTGCTCGTCGGAGCAGGCGATGATACTGACTTGGGCTGGAGCTGAGGAAGGACTACATCATCATCAACATTGTCTTCCTGACCAATGTCTTCAGCTGTGTTGGGGTCAGCAGTTGGAACTTTTTCACTTGCATGAGCCTCTGTGGAAGTAGGCTCATGGATCACAAGACGATGCTCTTGGTTCGTCGAGGCAGGGAGAGCAACTAAAATGGGTTCAACGATGAGGGGCTCTTGGGCCGCAGCACGCTCTTTCTTTCAAAACTTTGAAGCCTTAGTCTTCAATTTCTTCTTGGTGGGAGCATCATCAGATGTATCTTTGTGCTTCCGCTTCCTAGCATCGGCTTCAGCTACCCTTGTTTTCTTTAGCTCTGAAGCTGCTGAGGTGACCTTAGGCTTCGAGCCAGTCATACTGGCAGGGAAGACAATGTGAGGTTCTTCCTGCCTTGGTGCATCAGGATGGGCTTCAGCAGACTTCTTCTTTGGCTTGGCCGCCATTCTGGGGTCAATGCCAGGACGCCCAAGAGCCTTTCACTTCTCAACTTCATTGTGGGCTTGAACACACTTCTGCGCATAGTACTTCATGCGCTCTTGGCAGCCTTTGGCTTCTTCACGCTTCTTTTGGAATTCTTCCTTAAGATCATGCAGCATCTTTTTGAAGATCTGCACATCAGCCACGCTAAGCTTGGCCATATTCTTCTTGAAATGTGCCTTCTCATAATCAATCTTGTTATTGCGCTCGACGATTTTCTGAGCCAAGGCCAACTCATTAGCAATGGCTTCGTGAAACGTGACACTTATGTCCACTAGCAGCAGTAGATCATCAATGTTGATGCTTTAGTCATCAAACCACTCATTGATGAAGTTGTTCAAAATATCAACATCAAAGAGGGGCAGATCATTGAAGATCTCCGCCTATTGCTTGCTCTTGATCAGCATCTCTAGAGCATCATCACCAAGATCTTCATCGCTGGACATGTCAATGGTGTGTTCCTCGTTGCGCAGAATCGCAGCAGGAGTTAGTTCATGCCTAGAAATCTTCCTGGGCTTGTTGGAGACACGAGACAAATCTTCAGACTGCACATTGGGTTTAGGAGGTGCAGTCTTCAACGGCTTCACAGTTGAAGCATTTGGTGTGGCAGATGGCTTCGAAGCTTTTGACTTCTTTTTCTTCTGCTTCAATGAAGCTGGCGCATCTTTGGAGTCCGCGTCATCGGCTGATTGCTCCATTGTGGCCCTTTGAGCAGCAATGTGGGAGAGGATCCCATCGAAGCTAGTGAAGGGGCCGATGAAATTCGGATTGTCATCGCGAGTGCCATCTTGCCTTGGAGCAGACGGAGTAGGGTTGAGGTTGAGTCGAAGATCCTTTTTGTTCTTGGCGGCTGACTCCTTGGCAAACTGATAGTTGCGCTTGAAGAGATTGTCTTCGCGACACCATAACATAGATGATGGGTCGAAATTCTCAGGCTTCGGTCCACATACCATGCATGGGTAGAAGCCTTGGCCAATAGCTTCAGGCTTTGATTTTGGCTGCAGATTCTTGTACATTATGTCGCCCCATGGGCGCTTCATGGCATTCTTCTCAGCATACTCGGCAGTGACGAAGTCATACTTGAACCACTGTTCGGACCAATATCTTCAGATCCACTGTATCCGGGTCTTGCGTTGACCGTAACTTTCCTCAGGATCTGACATGTACAATTCATACAGATCTGGAGGCAGATCTAGAGCTATGTTGCCTCTGCGCTGCCTGCCACCTTTCCTTGCTGATATCTCTGTGGCCATGATATTTAGACTGATTGGCTTCAGAACATGGAAAGGCTTCCGTCTACTAGTCAGACAAGAACTCGCCTCAGGGGAGTGAATATGATGTTGTAATAACTCTACAAATGAATGCAGACTATGAGAACCAAGGGATTCTCCCATGGACATGTACCTGTGATAGCATTAAAGGTGTGAGAGAAGGGGAAGAGGTCATATGCATTCTCAGAAGATTTTGAAGATAAATCAATTTGAAGACATTGACCTCACAGAGCGAAGACATTCACTTATTTGAAGAGAGTCGGTTCCAGATTTGTACGAATCCATGAATAAGTAGAAGTGAGGAATATAACTAGTTATGAAGCATAACTGAATATCCTTTGCATGATATGAGATGCAGAAAGAGACAGATCCAGATTTGGAGGTGTAGAAACCATTTTTTGTTGAAGTGGATGGATTTGATGGATCAAAAGACAGTCAAAAGTGAGATTAATTTACCGCTGACGAACTGCTAGACGAGGCAGAGTTAGAAGCCAAGTAGTTCAATCTCCCGAGCCCTAACTTGGCAGCGGAAGACACCTACGGCGGCGGCGGAGAGGGCGAGGTCCGCGGCCGGCATGAGGACGGCGTCGAAGAATTCATGGCAGCTAAGCGCTTCGTCTCCAGCGTCGACGCGAGCTAGCGGAGGCGCTAGGGTTTGAGCGAGGTGGCGAGGTGGAAGAAGAGATAATGACCGCGCGGTGTGTGTGTATTTAGAAGGAAAGGGGAATGCACAGTGTAATTATGTAGGTGCCCCTGGCAGTTCACATCTGAAGGACACGTAGCCTAGATGCCACTTATTGGAAGTTGTTCCATGTTCCCACGCATGCCTGGATTGTCGGGTGGTCGTTCTGGCTTCTCTGGTATTCCGACAAAAGGGATATAGCATTAAAACAGATTTAAATATGTGTCGTTGTGTCTTCAGCTGACAAGGATTCAGTGAAGACATTCGACAGGTTTCAACAGAACGCATATGACTAGATAGATAGAATTTGAGGAAGAAGCACAGAAGGGGTTAGGGCCGGTCACATTCACTTAGTTCAGGAGAATGGCAGGTTCGAAGACATAGCTATAAGTGAATGCTATAGAGGACAGAACACGCATATATATATAGCCGATCTATTCTGCTAGTATTAGCAGAATAGTTATTCTGACAACACTTCTGCATTGCACGCTCAACGCAAGTGCAGTTCATTGTTTGAACCAAGTGTGTTGCAGTACTCACGCGAGTGAACTTCCCGTAGCAAAAAAAATTGCACATCGTGTTTTCCGATACTGTTTTTACTCTAGTTTTTTACACGTTTATCTGAACGAGGCGAATAATATACCGTTGGAAAGCTATGGATTAGGTGCAACTTGGACATGTTGAACACTTTTTGAGATTCCACACGGTTTAAGAGCAGTTTTGAAAATGGTGTGTCCCATGACGAGTGGCACCGAGCGTTTTTTCGCGATTTCTTCTAAACCACTCGTCGGAATGAAGAAAATGATACACCATTGGAAAGATATCGTCAAGGCGCATCTTTTTCATTACGGTTTAAGAGCTGTTTCGAATTTACTAAATCGCGGAATTCTGTTTTTCATTTTTTTTGAAATTTTCGGTGTTTTCGCTCCAGTTTTCTAACCGTTTGTCGAAACGAGGTGTGTGCTACGTCGTCGGAAAGCTATGGACGAGGCACACATTTCATATGTTGAAATGTTTTTGAGATTCCTTACAGTTTTTAGTTAATTTTAAAAATCATGCGGCCGACGAAGAGAGGCAGCGGCCGTTTTTCATGAAATTTTCACAAAGCGTCGATCGGAATGATTTAAATTACACGCTGTTGGAAAGATATTGACGAGGCGCAAATTTTTCATGCAAAACACGCTCTCTAATTCCTTACGGTTTATGAGCATTTTTGAATTTACCGAAATGCGGACACTCTATTTTTTAGGACACCAAAATCAACGTGTGTATTGCGTGAGACAAAAAATGCACTGCTTCTGACTGAAAACCCGTACTGCACCATATAGTCATGTGCACTGCATGGGTTCTTTTGTCGGACGTAAATTTTATCAGGCGAGGAAGTGGACCGGACTTCACACAGGCGTAAGTGAACCGCAAAAGTATGGAGAAGTCAACCACATTACTTTTTTGTCATTTTGGTAACAATTTTTCTTGCATTTACAAGATGAACAACATTACACGATCGGCCACACTTCTTCAATTAGAAAACTGCACTGCATCAAATGGTCAAGTGAGCCGCATTACTAGTTGGGAAGTTTTTCTTTTCTTTTTTGCATCGGTGTTCTGCACTGTAAGGACGAGAGTCATTATCTATACACGTTCCTCCATGATATTTTTTGTTGGCTCCATGATATTTTTTTGTTGGCGCACGTTCGCATTGCATGAAACAATACTAGTGCACTAAGGGGGGGCACATGTATACTGCACATACACTGCTGAAAACACACATTCACAAGTTCATCAAGGGGGAGGGCAAAAACTTTAACATAGGGGGATGCATCCCACACATCCGGGGGACATCTGAGCTACATGGTCAATGTTTAATGAGCTGCATCTTTTTTTGTGTGGGTCCGTCTTCTCCAAAAAAATATAGTTAACTGAACCATGAATAACCGCACTGGAGCACAACCAAACTGTAACTTCACTGCAGTGCACTGCAAAGCAGAAAGAAGAAATCACACACGCGCCCGTCAGGGATGGATCGAAGCACAGGGAGCTCTTGGCGCACGCAAGAACTGAAACGACCATGACACCAGGTCGCATGCGAGGCCATGGCAGACTGCATCAGAAGGTGCGCATGCGAAGCCATGGCGAACTGCATCAAAAGGCAAAAAACGCGAGCGTTTGGTCAGTGTTGCGCAATGCATCGGCGGCTAATGTTGACTACACCATGGCCGTCAGTGAGGAGAAACAAAACAAAATTACCGGAGCGCACTGCTTCACATCAACAAGCATACTACACCGGGGTGGAGCTGTATTCCTGCCATCATCGCCGGCGCGCCCACGGACTTCACCGACGCGAGCATTGAACCGCATCCCATGCCACCGAGTTGCATGTCTGTGGCTACCATACTGAAGGGGGTGGGGGCGAACTGCACGGGGGAGCAGGCATCCGTGTTCGACAAGGCCAGAGGGGAGGGGTTGCAGGTGCGCGTTCGGCAGAGCAACGCCACCGGAGAAGGAGGGCAGCGACACCTCTCCGGCACACCAATGTCATCGGATCCATGGTCAACGCGGCGGCCTAGATCCATGGTCCCGCGGCGTTGTGGCCCACGGGAGGCCAAATCTGGCGCGGGAAGGATCTGTGGCGGAATAGTGAGGTAGATGGCGTCAGGCGGCGCATGGCCAGGGTGCGGCAGCAGAGGTGCGAGGCGGGGTGGTGGCTCGGAGGGGAAGGTGATGGTGGTTGGAGGTCGGGGTGGAGGGAGTTGAGGCAAGGTGTCACATGGGGGTGGGTTTGTGCGGCATGGGAGACTCCGCGGCGCCGGCAGGTGCGGAGGCGGTGGTAGCGGGGTGTCGGGGTGCTTTGGCAAGAGGCAAGGCAGGATGGCGGTTTGGTTGCTGGCCCGGATCCGCAGTGGGAGATGTGCTGGGGGCGGTTGCCGGCCCGGATCCACCGCCGGGAGGTGGTTGTGGTGGGCAGGGGTGGTTGTGGGCGGCGCGCTTGGAGGTGGTGGCCCAGCGGCGCAGGTGGTGGGGTGGTCGGGAGGGGGAGAGACGAAGAAGGTGGGTGGTGGGTGGGTGGGCACGAGGAGATGGGTAGTGGGGGTGGATGGGTGGGCTTCGGTCGGGGTTAACCTCGTTTTCTTGTTTCGTGGATCGGGGCTGTGGTTTAGGGTGTGTGCAGAATAAGAATTTTGTGTGCCGAATAAGAGTCTTAAGGATGTTTTTAGAATGGACCCACCCTATATATATTAGTACAAGACCAACTCAACATTGCGAAGATAGATCATGAAAACAAATAAATGTTGAAGACAAACCAAATGCGAAGACCATGCAATCATGACGCCAAATTGAAAAGCTTCAAGAAGGTTTTGGTGGTGGCATTACCCACCGTATAGGAAGTATTAGACCCAGACACGGCGCACAATTATCGTGGCGCTCTGAAGTCAAATTCCGTGTTAATGTATTCACACTTAGAGTGTATGTCCTCATTGATTGAAGATATATGTTACTTTGTGTGTTGTACATCTAAGTCATCAACATGCATAAGCGTTAGGATGTGTGTGCAATTACAGGACATTTTAGGATCTAGGATATTTAGCTCACACCAAAACTCGCAAAACCTTTTCTCATCCAAGGGCTCGGTGAAGATATCTCCCAATTGCTCTTTAGTGTTGACATGAATGATATCAATATCCTCCTTCATGACATGATCTCTGAGAAAGTGATGATGGATCTGAATGTGCTTTGTCTTCGAGTGCTGAACTAGACTGTTGGCAATCTCGATGGCGCTTTCATTGTCACAGTACAGTGACAGACGCTTCAGGTGGATGCCATAGTCCTTGAGAGTTTGCTTCATCAATAGAAGCTGAGCGCGACAAGATCCAGCAGCAATGTATTCGGATTCGGTAGTGGAGAGTGATGCACAGTTCTGCTTCTTTGAATACCAAAAGACAAGAGATCTTCCAAGAAAGTGACATGTGCCTGATGTGGACTTGCAATCAACCTTGTCAGCAGCATAATCAGCATTTCATAATCCAACTAGATCAAACTCTGAGCCCTTTGGATACCATAATTCTAGTGTTGGGGTGTAAGCCAAATATCGAAGAATTCGCTTCACAGCTAAGTGATGTGATTCCTTTGGTGCCTCTTGAAATCGGGCACACATGCAAACGCTAAGCATTATATCTAGCCTAGATGCACATAAATAGAGTAAGAACCAATCATGGAGCGGTATACCTTTGATCGAACTATTTACCATTGTCGTCGGGGCCCAGATGACTTTTGGTAGGCATTGGCGTCATGTACCCTTTGTAGTCTTGAATTCCAAACTTCTTCAGGCAATCTATGAGGTATTTCTCTTGTGATATGAAGACGCCATTGCTCTACTAACGGATTTGAAAACCGTGGAAGAATTTCAGCTCACCCATCATGGACATCTGATATTGCTCTTGCATCATATGCCCAAACTCATCACTGTATCTCTTGTCAGTGCAGCCGATGATAATGTCATCCACATAGATTTGGCATACAAACAGTTCACCATCACATGTCTTCGTGAAGAGAGTGGGATCAAGGGAACCAGGTTTGAAGCCTTTGCTCTTCAGGAAGTCTTTGAGTGTGTCATACCAAGCACGAGGGGCTTGTTTGAGGCCATACAGTTCCATGTTCAGCTTGTATACCATATCCGGATGCTTTGGGTCTTCAAAGCCAGGTGGTTGTGCAACATACACTTCTTCTTCAATTTTTCCATTTGGTACAGAAGAATGTTGTTGTGCTTGGCATTGGCTAGTAGTATGCGAATGGCTTCAAGCCTTGCCACAAGAGCAAAGGTTTGATCGAAGTCTATCCCTTCAACTTGTGTATAACCTTGAGCAACGAGACGAGCCTTGTTTCTAACAACTTGACCATGCTCATATTGTTTGCTGCGGTAGATCCATTTGGTGCCTATGATATTGTGCTTGCGAGGATCAGGACGCTTTACTAGATCCCATACATTGTTCAGCTCAAACTGTTCAAGCTCTTCTTGCATAGCTTGAATCCATTGAGGTACCATGAAGGCTTCATCAACTTTCTTGGGTTGAGATATTGAGACAAATGCAAAGTGTCCACAGAAATTTGCAAGTTGTGTTGCTCTTGAACGAGTGAGTGGACCAAGTGCATTGATGCTATCAATTATCTTCTCAATCTGTACATTTGCAACACGAGGATGGACTGGTCGAAGATTGTGCCCTTGTTGATCATTGTCTTCATCTTCAGCATTGGCTTCAGGCTGAGCAGTGTCTTCGCGTTGATTAGGTGCAGAAATGATGATCTCTTCTTCAGCCTGTGCTTCTGATGGTATGATTTCTCTAGTACCCATAAGCTTGATAGATTCACTTGATGAGGCTTCATCTAGCACATTTGGTAGGTGCTCTCTTTGCGAGCCGTTAGTCTCATTGAACCGCACATCCATAGTTTCAAGCACTTTATAGTGAAAGTGGTTGAAGACTCTGTAGGAGTTCGAATCCTTTCCGTAGCCAAGCATAAAACCTTCATGTGCTTTCGGTGCAAATTTTGAAGTGTGATGTGGATCCTTAATCCAACACCGAGCAGCAAATACTCCAAAGTAACTAACGTTTGTCTTCTTACCAGTTAGGAGCTCATAGGATGTCTTCTTTAGAAGCTTGTGAAGAAAAACACGGTTGATGACATGGCATGTAGTATCAATGGCTTCAGGATAGAACTTCCTTGGTGTCTTATACTCATCAAGCATCGTATGTGCCATCTCAATGAGGGTTCTGTTCTTGTGCTCCATGATGCCATTCCGCTGAGGTGTATATGGAGCTGAGAACTCATGTGTGATGCCCAATGTATCAACATAAGTGTTGAGGCCGATGTTCTTGAATTCTGTGCCGTTGTCACTTCCGATGTGCTTGATCTTGATGCCATAGTTGGCGAACTGTCTGAAGACATCCTGCACTTCATTCTTATAGAGGATTATGTGCATCCATGTATATCTTGAGTACATCAACAATGACGAAGCCATAAAGGCAAGCTGTGGTAGTAAGGGTTGAGTAATGAGTAGGGCCAAATAAGTCCATGTGAAGTAGCTCAAAGGGATGAGTCGTCGTCATGTTTGTCTTCGAGGGATGCTTGGCTCTAGTTATTTTTCCAACTTTGCAGGCACCACATAGATGAACCTTCTTGAACTTGATGCGCTCGATGCCTACGACATGCTTCTTCTTCGCGAGAGTGTACATGTTCCTCATGCCAGCATGCTCTAGCCTCCGATGCCAGAGCCAGCACTCTAAAGCTTTTGCTAGAAGACATACGGCCAACTGTGGTCCTCCTGAGAAATCTACCATATACAGATCATCTTTTCGATACCCTTCAAAGACTAGAGATTTGTTAGATTCCATAAGCACAAGGCAACGATATTTTCCAAATATCACAATCATGTTCAGATCACAAAGCATTGAGACAGACATTAATTTGAAACCAAGGGATTCAACAAGCATCACTTTATCCATGTGTTGATCCTTTGAAACTCTACCTAGACCCAATACCTTGTTTTTACTAGTGTTAGCAAATGTGATTTGACTCTTGTCAGATGGACGTAGGGTTGAATCCATAAGAAGACTTCGATCACCAATCATGTGGTTGGTGCATTCACTGTCCATAATCCATTATGAAGCCTTTGGTGTCATACCCTACAGTGCAGTTAGGGGATAGGCTTCACCAAGAGAAGTGTGAAGCATAGACATTTGACGAACAAGCATATTATGAAAGTTCAGATCTTGGTTAGAATAAATAGGATGTTTGTCAAGGAATCCTGGGACGAAATACATAGTAAGACCATTTTGGCATTTTATCTTGCATCCCACAAGATGTTACAGGTCCCCAGCATAAGCACCAGAAGCTTTTGAATTTCGGCTGGAGACCATTTCCTGCAAAACAGAGTTAATTCTTCTTAATCACCCACATCTCAAGGGGTGGCTTAGAAGCAATGAGTCTAAGTGCAGCATCTGAGAAATTAGGCTTTGGAGCCCTAGCAAATAGCCTTGCAGGAGGTGAGTAATACTCATAAGAATAAGCAGAATAGTTCTTGGTCTTATGAACATATCGATTTGATGAAACACGCTCATATTCATACGTTTGAGTATGGTTTCCCTACAAAACATTGGCGTTAGGGTGCCTCTGATGAGTCCACTTTCTATATGAACCCTTTGGACCATATGAAGCCTTTGGTCTGGGGTTTGTCTTCTTCCCAGGTGGGGTCATGATGTCATTCACAGGAAGCTTCTCAAGACAACTTTTGGGCACCCAGATCTTCTTAAAAGGTGGTCCATTCCTGCAGTTAGTACCAAAATACCTGGCAAACACTTCACCATTATGATTCTTAAAGAGTTTATAGTTTTCATCAAAGGATTCATCAATGATAATCGGGTTAGCACAAGTGAAGCCAGATAAGGTAGATGGATTCATTGAAGGTTCCTTTGCAGCAACCCATGTGTTTTTGGGGTACTGCTCAGGCTTCCAGTATGAACCATCAACGCTCATTTTCCTCTTGAACCCAACACCCTCTTTCCTATGGTTATAGTTAAGAATCTGTTTCTTGAGGACATCACAAAGAGTCTGATGCCCTTTCAGGCTTTTGTAAATCCCTGTTTCAAGCAATGTCTTCAACCTAGCATTCTCATCAGCAATAGTAGTGGTATCCTCAGAAGAAGGGTTAGTTTCCACATCGGTAGTTGAGGACATAGCAACAGTAGTAGCAGTAGAACATTTAGCAACAGAGATAGCATTATCACGCTCAAGAAATTTAAAACATGGTGGCTCAATGTCTTCCTGACCGGTACAGATCTGTTGAGAGCGAAGTGACTCATTCTCCTTTTGAAGATCTTCATGAGATGCTCTCAGGTTCTCAAGTTCTTGCTTCCTTTGAAGATAATCATAGGAAAGCTTCTCATGAGTAGCTGAGAGTGTTTCATGACGACTTTCAAGTTCTTCGTACTTAACATGAAGATTTTTAATGTCTTCAATTAAGGACTGAGTTCGAGTCATTTCCGTGTCCAATAGGTCATCGCTTTTGTCTAGCAACTTTTGAATGTGTTCCATAGCATTTTGTTGTTTTGTTGCAATTTTAGCAAGTGTTTTGTAGCTAGGTTTAGATTCACATTCAGAGTCATCTTCACTAGATGTTTGAAAGTACGCATCGCGTGAGTTTACCTTGGCACCACATGCCATGAAGCAGTAGGTGGGACCATAGTCATTTTCATCATTAGCATCAGCATTGGCGACGACGTCATTGTCTTCAGTGTTGAAGATGGACTTGGCAACATAGGTTGAAGCTAGAGCCTGGCTAGCCACGCCTGAATCGGACTCCTCTGACTCCACCTCCGCCTCCTCAAAAGGAGACTCCTCCTCCGAATCCATTTCCTTGCCAACAAACGCACGAGCCTTTCTTGATGATCTCTTCTTGTATGATCAAGGCTTTGATGAAGACTTTGAGGATTTCTTCTTCTTCTTCTTGTCATCAGAATCATATTCTTTGCTCTTCTTCTTCTTCTTCTTGATCTCATTGTCCCATTGACGACACTCAGAGATGTAGTGACCAGGTTTCTTGCATTTGTGGCATGTTCTCTTCTTGTAGTCATGAGAGGAAGCTTCATCATTTCTTGAGATGGATCTTGAAGACTTTCTGAAGCCTTTCTTCTTGGAGAACTTCCGGAACTTCTTCACGAGCATACTTAGTTCCCTTCCAATGTCTTGAGGATCCCTAGAACCGCAGTCAGATTCTTCTTCAGATGAGGACACAACCTTTGCCTTCAAAGCCCAGGTTCGGCCATAGTTGGGGACATAGATGTCTCTCAACTGGAACTCATGTGTTTTGAGTCTCTCAAGTATGTCAGACAGATCGAGAGTCTTGAAGTTAGGACATTATTGAATCATCAGCGCCAGGGTGTCGAATGAGCTGTCGAGTGATCTCAGAAGCTTCTTGATGATTTCATGCTTGGTGATCTCAGTGGCGCCAAGCGCGCGAAGCTCATTTGTGATATCAGTGAGGCGATCAAACGTGAGCTGGACATTCTCATTGTCGTTTCTCTTGAAGCGGTTGAAGAAGTTGCGAAGAACATCAATCCTTGAGTCTCTCTGGGTTGAGACGCCTTTGTTGACCTTGGAGAGCTAGTCCTAGACTAACTTTGCAGTTTCTAGAGCACTCACACAGCCATACGTCCTTTGGTCAGATTACCACAGATGATGTTCTTGGCAGTCAAATCCAATTCAATGAACCTCTTGACATCAGCAGCGGTGACACCTTCACCGACCTTGGGAACTCCATTCTTAACGACATACGAGAGGTCGACGTCAATGGCTTCGAGATGCATGCGCATCTTGTTCTTCAAGTAGGGGTAATCAGTGCCATCGAAGACAGGGAACGCAGCGGAGACCTTGATTATCCCTGTAGTCAACATAGCTAAAACTCTAGGTGGTTAAACCGAATCACACAGAACAAGGGAGCACCTTTCTCTGATACCAATTGAAAGTGGTAGTTATCGACTAGAGAGGGGGTGAATAGGAGATTTTTATGAAAGTCTTCCGAACATGATGTCTTTGAAGAGAAATCATAGAAATGAACCTATTGATATGCAGCAGAAGGTAGACTACACTAGACAAGCCATAGTCAAGATTGCAATGAAGTGAAAGCACAAAGACTATCAGCAACTAGGTAGTAAGGATCAAGATGGAAGACAGCATGAAGCCAAATAGTAAACAGTCTTCACTCAGGGAAGTCAATCGGATCATACAGGCAAACAATAACTTCAAGAAGACAAACTGTAACATGAGAAGGCGTCCTGAAAACACAGTAGGTCGCACTCAGTAGTGGAGTCGATGATCTGATCAATGCGCGGGAGCGGGAACAGATCTTGACGGCCAGCCTTGTTAAGGTTGGTGAATTTGACACACATGTGTTCCTTCCTGCCTCTCTTGGGCACGACGACCGGGTTCGCCAGCCATTCCAAGTACCGCACCACCCGAATGACACCAGCTTCTTATAGTTTGTGGGTTTCCTGGATGATGAAACACATCTTCTCCGCGGACTGCCACCGTGCCTTCTGCTTCATCGGCGCACGTTGAGGCACACCCTTAGGTGGTGCTCGATTATCCCCCGTGGGATCCCGACCAGATCTTTGGGTTCCCAGGCGAACACCTCCTTGTTCTTGCACAGGAAGTTCACCAGCGCCTCCTCTTGATCTAGGGGGAAGCCGGCGCCTATGGTGAAGGTGGCGCCTGACGCCCCGCCCTCGTCCATGAGCACCTACTTTGTCTCAGCGCGATCTTGGGAGAACAACTTCTTCTTCTTTCCTGGCGTAGCCCCTGGGGCTCCTTCCTCCTTTGGCCGTGTGGCGGCCGCGGCCCTGAAGGTGAGCTTGAGGGCCGCCAGCACCTCCTTGGTGTCCCCGGCCACGGTGAGGACGCCACTGCTCCCCGGCATCTTCATGAGGTTGTAGGCAGGATGGGTTGCCGCCATGAACTTGGCCAAGGCCGGGTACCCGAGGATGGCGTTGTACGGGAGACCGATGCGGGCGGTGTCGAAGTCAATGAATTCGGTGCGGTAGTTTTCACGGGTGCCAAAGGTGACGGGGCGGCGGATCTGCCCTAGGGGGCAGGTGGAGCCGTTGATGACTCCGGAGAAGGGCTTGGTGGGGCAGAGCCGGCCATGTGGCACGTGAAGCAAGCCGAAAGCTTCTATAGAGAGCATGTTGAGGCTAGCCCCGCCGTCGATGAGGATCTTGGTGACCACCACGTGGCAGATGGTGGGGGTGCAGAGCATCGGGAGCGCGCCGCCGCCCGCGGTGGTCGCGGGGTGATCTCTTGACTCGAAGGTGAGGTCCACCTTGGGTGCCGCCCATCCCGGAGGAGCTCCCTAATGCACATGGGCGATGCCTACCTGGCAGAAGAACTGCTCGACATGGCGGTCCGAGGGCAGTGCCTGTGAGCCACCGAGGAGAGCTGGAATGGCGTGGGGTGCTGGTGCCGTGAAGCCCGTGATGAAGAGGACGCGCAGTTCCTCCCAATATGCCACATAAGACCCAGGCAAGTTGAGAAGTTAGGCGCGCGGTGCGCCCACCAGGGCCATGGGGAGCCAGTGTACCATGACCTTGCCGTCGCCGCCAGCCGCCCAGACAGCCTCCTTGTATGCTTGGAGAAATCCTGCTGGGTCCACCACACCGTTGTATCGGGGCGGCAAGTCCGGCCTGAACTTGGGCGGCCACTTCACCCGCCGGAGGGCGGGGGTGAAGGCTCGGAGTCCCTCGGCTCCTTCGAGGGCACGCATCGGTCTAGTCGATGGAGAAGCGTCTGCCAGGAGAGCCGAACAAGAGAGCGTGGCGGATGGAGTGGCGGATCTCCAACGCACCCCTACCCGGCGCGCCAAATGTCGGATTCGGGGTTCCGCAGACCCTTGTGAGGTTCGAACTCTAGGGTGCGTGCGAAGAACTTGTCCTCCCCAATCCGCCTGCCCACCGATCCCACGGCCTAGCTCGATGAACCTTAATGGACAAGGGACACAGCAGTTTACTCAGGTTTTGGCCACCTTGCGGTGTAAAACCCTACTCCTGCTTTGTGGTGGATTGGCCTCGAGGCGCTGCAGATGAACTAGTACAAGGGTAGAACAGTCCTTAGAAGGAGAGGTGCTCTTGTGTTCGATGAGCTGGTGGGTGAGAAGATGATCTCAATGATCCATCCCCCTCTATGGTGGTGGCTAAGCCCTATTTATAGTGGCCTTGGTACTCTTCCCAAATGTAAGGCGGGAAGGGATCCCGCAACGGCCAAATTTGAAGGTAGACAACTAGTACATGCTATCCTGACAAAAGTAGTCTTCGCCTACAAAAGCTCCTGGTCGTGACGCCGCGGTGGGCTCCGCGATGACCCCCGTCCTGCCATCCTGGCGGTCTTGGTCTTGTTGCACCGGAATGGAAACCTTTAGTTGATTCCTCGGGACTCCGCGCATGTGCTTTGCCTCCTTAGCACCAAAGAGGAAACTGGTACACTGCGCCCGCAGGCGCCCGCCTTGCCTTGGTAGTCATGGCTCACGTCATCCAAACCTCGCGACGTGCACCTTTCATAGATATCTCCGCTCCTCGGGAGCATGCCTGGGGAAGCCGCCCCCAGGGAGGTGATACATCTCCAACGTATCTATAATTTTTGATTGTTCCATGCTATATTATATTCTGTTTTGGACATTATTGGGCTTTATTATACACTTTTATATTATTTTTGGGATTAACCTATTAACCGGAGGCCCAACCCAGAATTGTTGTTTTTTTTGCCTATTTTAGGGTTTCGCAGAAAAAGAATATCAAACGGAGTCCAAACGGAATGAAGCCTTCGGGAACGTGATTTTCGGAACGAACATGATTCAGAGGACTTGGACCCTACGTCAAGACATCAACCAGGAGGCCACGAGGTAGGGGCGCGCCTACCCCCCCCCCCCAGGCGCGCCCTCCACCCTCGTGGCCCCCTTGTTGCTCCACCTACGTACCCCCAAACTACCAGATACGGAGCCAAAACCCTAATTCCACCGCCGTAACTTTCTGTATCCACGAGATCCCATCTTGGGGCCTGTTCTGGAGCTCCGTCAGAGGGGGCATCGATCACGAAGGGCTTCTACATCAACACCATATCCTCTCCGATGAAGTGTAAGTAGTTTACTTTAGACCTACGGGTCCATAGTTATTAGCTAGATGGCTTCTTCTCTCTTTTTGGATCTCAATACAAAGTTCTCCCCCTCTCTTGTGGAGATCTATTCGATGTAATCTTCTTTTGTGGTGTGTTTGTTGAGACCGATGAATTTTAGGTTTATGATGAAGTTTATCTATGAACAATATTTGAATTTTCTCTGAATTCTTTTACGTATGATTGGTTATCTTTGCAAGTCTCTTCGAATTATCAGTTTGGTTTGTCCTACTAGATTGATCTTTCTTGCAATGGGAGAAGTGCTTAGCTTTGGGTTCAATCATGGGGTGTCCTTTCCGAGTGATAGTAGGGGCAGCAAGGCACGTATTGTATTGTTGCCATCGAGGATAACAAAATGGGGTTTATTTCATATTGCATGAGTTTGTCCCTTTACATCATGTCATCTTGCTTAAAGCGTTACTCTGTTCTCTTGAACTTAATACTCTAGATGTGTGTAGTAATAGTAGTAGATGCAGGTAGGAGTAGGTCTACTTGTCTCGGACGTGATGCCTATATACATGATCATACCTAGATATTCTCATAACTATGCTCAATTCTGGCAATTGCTCAACAATAATTTGTTTACCCACCGTGAAAATTTATGCTCTTGAGAGAAGCCACTAGTGAAACCTATGGCCCCTGGGTCTATCATCCATCATATTAATCTTCCAATACTTAGTTATTTCCTTTGCCATTTATTTTACTTTGCATCTTTTATTTCTCCTTATCATAAAAATACCAAAAATATTATCTTATCATATCTATCAGACCTCACTCTCGTAAGTGACTGTGTAGGGATTGACAACCCCTTATCGCGTTGGTTGCGAGGATTTAATTGTTTGTGTAGGTGCGAGGGAATCGTGCGTGTCCTCCTACTGGATTGATACCTTGGTTCTGAAAAACTGAGTGAAATACTTATGCTACTCTGCTGCATCACCATTTCCTCTTCAAGGGAAAACCAACGCAAGTTCTCAAGAGGTAGTAGGAGGTCTTGCTATTATCTGCCTCGCGAGGCTTGGCCTCTCGCGAGTATCTTAGGTTGTCGATGCTGAAGCTGGGCTGTACTGGGCCATCGACAAAGCCACGCCATGGGCCGCAGGCAGGCAAGTCTGGGTACCCCCGTTCCTACAACGCCAATAGTTTTGGTTCATTTGGTCTGCTGTCCATTTAATTGTTTGGTTTAATTCCACAATTTGATTTTCATTTTCTATGGGTACAATTTTGTATTTTTATGCATGTGGGAAATAAATCGAATTTGGTTGTACTCAATACATATTCTACCGATAGTATGGCAACTCTCAGTTAACCTGATCAAGATCTTTTGTGTTGCAGGAGAACAATGGGAGACACTGTGGTTTACCATCGAGGGTTGCTCATGCATGGTCCTTTTGCTAATAGCACATTATTGTGCAGTTGCAGGAATCATTCTAATATTTACGTTCTTGCAATTTGGTCTTGCACATGTAGGTCTAGCTGTCAGAGGCTTAGACCCACTGTTCCACCCATTTTGCATATGGGGAAATGAGATGTCCATGAATATTAGTCAAGTCAAGAAACTCAAAAAGATTGTTAGGATGAAGAAACTTAAGATGAATAATAGCAAGGTCTTTATTTGCACAATGAAGAAGACATTAGTCAACTATAGGATGGTACTAACTCTTTTACCCTGTTTTTACCCCTTGCGCCATTTCAAAATTTATAACAGCGATTTATGCATATCTTTGTTTTCAGTACTTTTCAAAGTAGTTCACCCATGATTACCTCTCAAACCACTTTCATGGTCAAGAGGCAAGGAAGGTATTCATTCAACACCCATGATACAATATTGAAGTCTTCCTGAAGATGATGAAGGTTGGGCGAGCAATTATCCATAGCCACTGGCCTAAAGTTGCAAGGACATTCAACATCACTAAAGGCTCAATATTTGCCTTCCGCTTCTATAGTTTCCCAGATGAGATTTATCTGTCTATTTACCATGTATGATGCTACTTCCCAAAGGTTTTCGATATTGCATGTGAAACTTGGTGATGTTGTGTAATGGTGTAACTGAGTGCCGAAGCTATCTGATGTAATTCGATTATGAAATCCTGGTTGCCATTATACGGATATGAAATATCTAGTGTGTTTTATAAGAAATATCAATTTGATTACTACAGGGATTATAAATAATAGGCTAATTACCCTGCTTATTGGGGTTTTCTATTGCAGACAGTTACTCGGACAGCACCATGGGCGATGAACTCAAACTACCCACACGATTTGTAGAAAGTAGGCATGTTCGATCAACTAACAATCACACACGGCTTCTAGCAGAGAACTGTTTGCGTTAGTCCACCTTGCACAAATGTTTCCACACACAAAACTGTGTGTGATATACATACGAACGGAAATGTTTTCTAGGATTCACCATGTGGGATGTACATACGAACGGAAACGACTGGGTTTGGATGCCTCGCCAGATCACACATGAGCTCATTTTGCCCCAGACTATGTGCCAGGAGGGCCTATCCCCGATGGTTTCCGGGTCGGGTAGGAAGGACCCCCATATTGCCCAAACTCACTTCACTACAATTCCAAACACCATCACGGAAAGGGGTTAAAAACCGTTTGTATACCAGGTCTCTGCACCAGTGCTAGCATCTCCAAAAAAATATGTATTGAAATCCTCCAAATTTCCTTTAGAAATCATTCTACATTTGTCATTGTAATCATTGGTAAAAGTAACAAAAAATTGAGCTCCGTTCTGGTTAACAATTAACAGTAAAGGAGCATCGCCTCGATGTATAGCTTCTTTGTGCAAGGAAAGCGTCTAAGGAATCTAACAACTTCATCTAGATCGGGGCTGACAGATTGTAGTGCCAAGATCTTCACTGTGTGCAGAGGACGGGTCAAGGTTGTGGGAACCATTTTCTGGATGACAGGCAAACATATAGATCAACAACAATTAGATAAAATGTTTTGTTCGATAATATATATGAAGGAGAAGAAGAAGAAGACTGTTGTACCTGAACGAATAATGATCCAGTAACAAGTTCGTTGAATTCAGCACACGAATAGCCCAACACTGTCAATTTCGGTGCGTTCATGACCCTGATTCTTGCTGGACCTAATTTATCATGTACATACTATCTCTCGAGGAAAGGCTCATTCTCAATGACAATACCGCGAAACACCTCAGCTGATAGCCTTGGGCTACGCCAGCAATGCACATAAATTGCACGTACATTCGTCGAGGTGATGTGGAGGCTACTGAACCCATCCATCACATGAAGACGAAGGTACTCGAGGATTGTACAGCCGATTAGTAGGCGCTCCAAATCCTCCTTCAAGATGCAGACGGGAATGAGCTCGAGGTGCTTAAGTTTAGGGAGATGAAGAGCGCGCGTAGCATCGATCCAGGGGAAATGCACTGCCTGAATGTAGCGTGGCGTAGCATGGGCGCAAGGCAGAACACGGACAGCGGCAGCGAGCAAGGACGTCTAGCATGAAGGCTGAGATCCTCGAGCCGATCCAGGGCTGGGGATAGGAACCAGAACTGCAACCTTGGTTCGGTCTTGTTGTGGGGATTGAGCCTGTTGTCGGTGTCAAAATCGGCCGATCTCAGGTAGGGGGTCCCAAACTGTTCGACTGAGGATCGAAGGTAACAAGGGACAAGTGGGACACGATGTTTCCCCAGGTTCGGGACCTCTTAATGGAGATAAAACCCTATGTCCTACTTGATTGTATTTGACGAGTATAGGGGTTGCAAGAGTTGATCTACCTCGATATTGTAATGGCCAAACCCTAGATGTCTAGCCTATGTGAATGGACTAAACCCTTCGGTTTATATACACACCGGAGGGGCCTAGGGTTGTATACAGTCGGTTTGTAGAGGAAAGAAATTACATATCCGGACACCAATCTTGCCATCCATGCATAGGCGAGGCCTATCAGGACACAGGGGAAGGACTTCCGCTTTGTATCTTCACGGCCCATTAGGCCGGCCCATATTGAAGAGCCCGGACACCAGAGGACCCCCTAATCCAGGACTGCCTTAGTAGCCCCTGAATTAGTCTTCAATGAAGATATGTTCGGCACGCAGATTGTCTTCGGCATTGCAAGGCGGGTTCCTCCTCCTGAATACTCCAAAGCAATTTTCTTAACAAAAGAACTATATCCGGCTCTGTGTAATTGTTACAACCCTTAGCCACGAAGGCAAGATATCAAGCAAAACAGTGACTTTCCACTGACAACTTTTTTCGGTGAAATGTCACGTCTGGCCTCTTAACATTTTGAACCGTTTTCACACCTCCTGCTTCATGTTTCGAGGCATGGTCTCCATTGGCACGTCTTGTCAAAACAGAGATCATGCCCGCCCATTACATGATCATCATCAATACGGTTTTGGGTAATCCAACCGTGCCATGCACATGACCCCTTGGGAACAGGCGAGTTTTAAGGCTTGGGGGCGCTTGATATTCACTTCCTATATAAGAGGGTAAAGATTCCTATTTTTCCCCCATGCCTTCTTCCTTCTCCTGCCTTCCCATCTTCAACCTCCAGCGCCCAAACTTCAATCTTTCCCACCGCCGCCAGCCTCCCCAGCCATGTCAGGATCTGGTTCAAAGGGCAAGTGGGAGGCCTCCTTCGTCACCAAGAAGGACATCAAGGAGCTCCAGGGGGGATATCTGTCTGCGGACGCCGAACACAGGCTCCCTGCCAAGGATCAAGTCATCCCCACTCCGGAGCCCGGCAAAAGGGTCGTATTCATCCCCCATTTCCTACGTGGGCTAGGGTTTCCCCTCCATCCCTTCGTCCAGGGCCTTATGTTCTACTACAGGAAAGATTTCTATGATCTAGCCCCGAATTCTTTCCTCCACATCTCGGCGTTCATTGTCATGTGTGAGGCGCTACTCCGCATCTCCCCACACTTTGGCCTATGGCTCAAGGTCTTCAATCTGAAGCTGAAGGTGGTCGACGGGCAGCAAGCGTACTGCGGCGGTGCCATGGTAAGCAAGCTCACTAACGCCGTTTGGCCCAAAGCGGCCTTTGTGGAGACTGTCATGGTGTAGCACCAGGAGTGGTTCTATATCACTGAACCCCGCGACGCCAAGTGGGCGGCCACTCCTGAGTTCAGATCCGGACCCCCTACGTGGCTTACCTCGTGGACCGCTAAGTGTCTAGACCGGGGATCCACGGTGGAAGTGCTAACTTTGCAAAAGCGCATCACAAATATGATAGGCAAGAACACTAGTCTCACTAACGTGATTCAGGTGATGCTCTTTCTTCAGACTCCTCCCTGCCAACTCCGGCCCTCTCACATGTGGGAGTTCAATCAGGAAGATCCATGAACCTTGAAGTGCTTCTTCAGCACAACGCACGAAGACATTTGGAAGCTGCTCTTCCAGGCACAAAAAACATGGCCAAAGAAGACCAAAAACATTGGTCTTGACATCGAGAATCCGTCCATGCCGGTAAGTATGATTTTCCCGAATATCTATTAGGTCAATAAGTTTTAGACATAATGATTTTTTTATCCTTCGTACATGGCTGGATAGCACAGGCGTAGCGGATTAAGTGTCTAGCAACGCTGCCTAAAGACCCGGACACACCCCAGCTGATAGGGATGCTGGTCCTGCTGCCCTATCAGGCGCCGGAGAAGAAGAACAAGAAGCAGAAGGGCAAGGAGGCCAGAGGCGGCCTTCGCCAGAAGGGTCCTTCTGACGCAGTGTCTGGAGAGACCGATGACCTCTCCTCCCACGAGGGAGATGAGGAAGAAGAGGAGGAGGAGGAAGCGGAAAGCGACTCCCCTCTTAGGGGGAGGAAGAAGAAGAGGGCGGCCTCCACAAACCTGGAGGTGGAGGCGCCCAAGAGGGGGAAGATGGCCCTCTCCGATGGTTCGGATTTGGAGGCCGAACCAGTCCCCAAGAGACTTCCCAGGGTGAAGCCCCTGGCCGAGTCGTAAGCACAAAAGGGTCTATTATTTGTCTTCGGTCCTTTAGGTTTTTATAATATAACTTATTACACCGTGTGCCTTTCAGCCCGGCTCGCGACCTCCCCAACCCTTCACTATCTGAGGGGAGTTCTCTGCCGCCCGAGATGGCAGAGAGCAAGACGCCACCGCGAGCCCCTTCGCCAAACACCGCGGACGACATCGAAGTGTTGTCCTGAAGGACCTCTCCAGGCCGCGGAGGGGCGAACGAGGCTGCCGATAAGGGGCCCGAGGGTGATACCTCGGCTGCCGAAGACATGGGGGGTGGCCCCCATGGCGACTGACGGTGGGGTCCCTGATCAATCCGGCCCCAGCCGGACATCATTTCGGAGACCAACATAGCTCCAGAATCAGGCGAGAAGCCCCCTTCGAAGGAGGAGGGAGCATCAGCTCCGACGGCGGCCTGCACTAATCCGGAGGCGCTGAATACTCTAGTGGAAACACTATAACATGCTTCCATCATGGAGGAACACCGCACCTTGATTGGTGTGGTGGTAGAAAAGGTTCATTCCGCCAAGAGCAGGCTGAACGAAGCTTTCACCAGCCTACTGACAGGCTTCTACATATGTGACATAATACTGTAGATGCTTTTTTCAATAAAGGAATATGTCGGTGCATAGATAGTAGCCCCTGAGACTCTGTCTGGTTTTGAAAAAGCCGGACAGAGGATCACATAGTATTCGAAAGAGGTGACATAATTTTCTATTGTATAACAGGCTTCCCTGTTGGCCGCAACCGCCCAGGCCGCTAATGTTTACGAGCTCAATTGGAAACTGAAGGTCGCTGATGATAGCATCAACAAGCAATTTGACGAGACGCAAGGTATGCGTGTATTTTTAAACAGTTTGATCATATATCTGAAGTGATATGCAAATTCATAGTTTAACTCATATACTGCTATGTTCATGAGTGCAGTTGGCGCGGCCGAGGTTGGGACCCTCAAGAGCGCCCTTGCCTAGGCCAAGGAGGAGGCGAAGGCAAATAAAGCAGTCGCTGACAAAGCAGCTGTGGAACTAAAGACCGAACAGGTCCCCCGCCGCCAGCATGAGGATAGGGTGGCTGAAGTGGAGCAAGAGCTAGAGGACGCCATCGGCAATTGCGAGGCCTTGGAGGAGAAGACTTTGGCCCAAGCGACCGAACTCGCCAAAGTCTTCCAAGAGGCTAAAGAGGCGCGGATCGAGTCCCGGAGTGCTCATGAAGAGATCCGTAGGCCAAAGAGATAGCGGTTGGTAAGCCCTTTCTCTTGCAGAATATATTTGGGGGTCAAAGATATGCCTTGCTCACTCGACTTTGGAGTTCTCCAGATGCCTTTGCGGATCTCCCGTGGAGTGTCGCTGACGCCGTACAGTTCTTTCGAGCCTAGGAGGGGAACTCGACCGAGAAGCTGTTCTGGTCATAGTTCCTAGCAACGGAGCATCCAACACCTCTGAACAACCAGATGAAGCAACTGACGGAGCTGCATAGGGTGTCTGGCTTGGCCATGAAGGATCTCATAGTCCGGCTTTCGCCAGCCGAACCAATTCCTAGCAGCTACTTTTCCTCGGTGAGGCGACTCGTCAATGCGCTACCTCGAGTTGAAGCTGTGCAGCGCTCGGCGTGCATAGAGGGTGTGCAGATGGCCTATGCACATGTCAAGGTGCACTGGGCAAAGATGAAGGTCACCAACATGGCGACCGCTGGCCCGCCCAAAGGCAAAGACAACCGCAAGCCGGAGAGATACTTCGAAGATTTCCTAGCGGGTGCCCAAATAGTAGAGGGCCAATGCTCAAAGGACGTTATGTTTGAGTAAATGTATCCGGGTTGTAAAAACTTTATTTTGTGAACCAAGGCTTGTCATATATTTATGCCTTTATCTTGATTTACTTTCCTCCTGTGCGGTCGTTTTAATTCTGAAAGTGTGCCAGTCGTCGGCTTCAGCCCCCACGTACATGCTACGGGGGTGTTCGGTATAGTGCGTGATCACACTTTATCCAACGTCTTTGTGCGTAAAGGAGGTGTCCGCGCAGTGAACTAGGCAATCAGACTATGCGGCTTTATTACTTTCACTTAGCCATAGGAGTTTGACGGTGGGGCTAAGTACTAGGCCCTGGTGCGTATGCGGCAATCCAAACTAGGATGCCTTTGTCGCATTACTGGGCGAAGAACAACCCTTCGTATAACACGGAGTAAATCACTAGTGATTTGTAGTAAGTTGCCAAAATGCCGAGCAGCTCTCGCCATATCATGACAGCCAGTTTTTGGCTTTGTCTACTGAGGTATTTGACCGGATGAACCATAAACTAAATCGCAATAGTTCTCCCTCTACTACCTTAGCTGAACTAGCGGAACGTAAGGTGGTAATCAAAGGAGCCGGGCAACCCAACTATAGACCAAAGACATGATTTAGAGCTGATACATATAATGCAATATTCGGGACGCCGAAGAGTACCCTATAGGTGTTCGGACTTTTGAAAATATGCATAGCCGAATAGAGCCCCCGGCAGTTAGGCCGGACCATAGCAAATGTGGCAATCTGAAGCAAGGAGGGAATACAGATGGTAAAATAGACCAGTACCAAATAGAAGTTGGTGATCAAATGTTTCCTTTATACCCTGACTAATACATCGAGTCGTTCTATTACAGATAATGCCATGAACATCGAGGCTACTTTACATGCCGAGAATTTGTACACAAGGGGAAGCTTTATACAGGGCCTAAAAGAAAAGGTAATCTTGAAGATCCCATTGGTGCCCGGTCGAACGTCTGCGCCGTTTCTCCTTGGTGAAAAATCCTTTGAGAGGAGAAGTCGATGGTCGTCTATACGAAAGGGGGGCCTGAAAAAGATCCCTTGCACGACCGTAGGGTGGGTAGGTTTTTAATGAACTTGTAGTATGAGAGAGGAAGAAAAAAGAAAGAAGGAGAAAAAAGTTAAGGTCCGAATAGGGTCAAGCCGCACTATAGACCCTTTCCGGAGTGTGCCTCCATCGCTGTCCAGCTATTATAAGTGCGTAATTATGCACGCGCGGTACGTACGTCGCGGTTTTATGGGGTGATCGGCGAAGGTGAAACTACTATTCAAGCTTTGGATCCACCGAGCTGTCGTTTCTGCGGAGTGGACCATACTCGCTTGGCAGTGTCAGGGGTCTTAATGACCGATGAATTGTTCGGCTTGATGAGGCCGTTCTGTACCTCGGTTGCAAGGGTTGCGGTGTGCTCCTCAGTATGGAGGGAGTGCTCCATATTTCCATTGATTGTGATAACGCCGTGCGGTCCGGGTATGTTGAGCTTTAAGTAAGAATAGTGCGGTACTGCATTGAAACAGGCGAAAGCAGTTCGTCCGAGCAGCGCGTGACAACCACTATGAAAAGGGACAATGTCAAAGATCAAGTCTTCGCTTTGGAAGTTATTCGGCGAACAGAAGACTACTTCCAATGTTAAGGAGCCCGTGCAGCGGGCCTCTATGCCGGGAATCACTCCTTTAAAGGTAGTCCTACTAGGCTTGATTCTTGACGGGTTAATAACCATCTTACGGACAGTGTCTTGATAAATCAGGTTAAGACTGTTGCCGCCGTCCATAAGGAATCGAGTGAGATGGTATCCATCGATGATTGGGTCGAGTACTAGGGATGCTGATCGTCCATGACAGATACTAGTTGGCTGGTCCCTGCGATCGAAGGTGATCATACAAGTTGACCACGGGTTGAATTTTGGGGCGACAGGCTCTACGGCGTAGACGTCCCTTAGTGCGCACTTGCGCTCCCTCTTGGGGATATGTGTGACATATATCATGTTCACTGTTTTCACCTCGGGGGGAAATTTCTTATGTCCCCCTGTGTTCGGTGGACAAGGCTCATCATCGTCCTCGCTTTGAGGCCCTTTCCCCTTGTGTTCGGTACTTAACTTACCAGCATGTTTGAAAACCCAGCAGTTTCTATTGGAGTGGTTGGAAGGCTTGCTGGGGGTGCCTTCAATCTGGCAAGGCCTGTCTAGTACTTTATCCAAATTAGATGGACCGTCTCTATTTCCTTTGAATGGCTTCTTCTGCTTACTGGGTTTGGAGCCACTGAATCCGGCATTGACCGGCATATCTTCAGTTTCTTCATTATTGTTCCGACGCTTGTTTTTGTTGCGCCGTGGCCTTCTGTTGCCATCCCTAGCTTCTGCAGTGCTAGGGTCCCTAGTACTGTTACTTCTACGAGCCAACCAACTATCTTCAGCTGCGCAAAAGCAGGTCATAAGTGCAATAAGGGCTACCATAGTCTTCGGCTTTTCCTGACCGAGGTGTCGGGCGAGCCATTCATCACAGACGTTGTGTTTAAAGGCCACTAAGGCTTCGGCGTCCGGACAGTCGACGATTTGGTTCTTTTCAATTAAGAACCGACTCTAGAGTTTGCGCGTTGACTCTCTGGGTTGCTGGACTATGTGACTAAGGTCATCAGCGTTCAGTGGCCGGACATAAGTACCTTGGAAGTTGTCTTGAAAAGCATCCTCCATGTCTTCCCAGCTTCCTATAGAGTTCTCTAGGAGGCTATTAAACCAGTGATGTGCTGGTCCTTTTAACTTTAGGGGGAGATATTTAATGGCGTGGAGATCGTCACCACGAGTCATGTGAATATGGAGAAGAAAATCTTCAATCCATACAGCGGGATCTGTCGTTCCATCGTATGCTTCAATGTTTACGGGTTTAAACCCTTCTGGAAATCGGTAAAGCACAAGGGGTGTGCGGCACCTCTGTATCGGGCAACGCCACGACGGAGTTCAGATGACATCTGTGTTCGGTGTTCGGCCCAAGTTTTGTTATGCTTATCACGCCAAGCTTGATGGTCGTTGTCTCGTGTTGGAGCACGTCCCCTTGATCCGTAGAATGATCTAGTCTGACCAGATCTATTATCCAGGTCCTGACGTAAGTCATAGGTATAGCCCGGAGCCACTACCTCTTTGCCACGATGGCGAGGTGGTGCGGGCAAGTGTTCGTCGTAAGTAGCCGTTTTGTCCCATCCACGTGGTGGTCGGTCTGGTTCATCAGCATGATTATATGTTGACATTATTGGCTCAAGAGTGTCGGCGTCCTGCAAACGGGGGTCCCAAGACTTGCTTGCCTGTGGCCCACGGCGTAGCTCCACCAGCGGCCCTGTACCGCCCGTCTTCACCAGCGAACACTCAAGACCCTCGTGAGGGGCCAAGCCTCGCGAGGCGGATGACTCAAGACCTCCTCGGGGGCGGCCTCACCAGGCTAGCTCGTGAGGGGAGAAGAGATCAAGGCGAGGGGCACCTCGCGAGGTCCATGTGATGCAAGCCATGACGACCAAGGCTAGGCGAGCACCAGGCGGGCGCCAGCGCGCGCAGCGTACTCGTTCCCTCTTTGGTGCTAAAGGGGCAAGCGCAGGTGAGGAGTCCCGAGGAATCAGGCAAAGGTTTCCATATCGGTGCAACAAGACCAATACCAGCAGGACAGCAGCAGAGAGGTCACCATGGAGCCAAGGACGGTTTCATCACCAGAGCCTTTACAGGGGAAGACCACCTTTTGTTAGGATGACTTGTACTAGTTGTCTCCCTTCAAATTTGGCCGTTGTTGGATCCCTTCACGCCTACATTTGGGAAGAGGAACAGGGCCTCTATAAATAGCACTAGCCACCACAGGGGGAAGGGGATGGATCTTGGATCGGATCCATTTCATCCTCAACCACACAAGCTCACCAAGCTCAAGGACACCTCTCCTGAGGAGGCTGTTATTCCCTTGTACTTGTTCATCCTCAGCCGACGAGACAATCCACCACACCACACTGGAGTTGGGTATTACACCACATCGGTGGCCCGAACCAGTATAAACCCTGTGTCCCTTGTTATGTGAGTTTGACATGCTGAGCTTTGAGATTGCGGTGAGAGCGTGAGCTAGGGGGAGGAGAGATCTTCATGCGTACCCCAGAGATCGAACCTCAAGAGTTTTGCCGGAACCCGAAATCCGACATTTGGCGCGCCACGTAGGGGTGCGCCGAAGCGTCTCTTCCATCAGCAGACCCACCAGCGCTCTGCAGCGCCGATGTCTAGCGACCCGAGGGCCGACGCTGACCACTAGGCAGCTTGGCCAGCCCTGGCGGCATCGTCCGCCCAAGAAGACCTCAACACCACGCTCTAGGCGGCACGTGCACCGCCAAACGCCGCGGGGCACGGGCAGCATGGTTTGACGCCTTCCACCCTACCTCGGAGCGCGCAGGCCGCCGCAAGGGCCTCAAGATATGCCACGGCGATGGCGCCGCACACCCGGTGGGAACAAGCGAACATGAGGGCTGCACTCATAGTGGCGCGGGAGCTGCTGCGGTGCCGACTGATGGAGAGTGGTCGAGAAGCATTGCTGGAGTGCATTGCCGAGTTGTTGGACGCTGCAGCCAGGGGTACGCCGCCTTTATGCTCCTTGCTTACGCCTCAGGCTGCGGTCGGATCACATGGTGAGCCTAGTCGCGCCCGCGCGCCCCGGGTGCACCAGGAGGTTTCGTCAGCATCGGCGCAACCAACGGCGCCGGACACCCAACCGCACCTGTACCTTCCCCGATGGGCGCAGGCACAAGAATTGCCACCCACGGTCCCGGCGGGATGCCGCCCTACCATCCTCAGAGCGACGCGCCAGGCCGGGCGACGTGGAGCACGGGGCACTTCAGCAAGGTTTCCGGGGCGACGTCTCCGGAGGCCTATGTGCCCCGCATGATGGACCAGGAATACATGCCGAAAGATTATCTCGGCTCGTTCCTCAAGCTGGGTTGGGAAGAGGAGACGCTGGAAGTTGAGGCCTTCCAGGAGCCACCCTGGAGCCTTGCCGACCACGCCGGGGACAACAGCTACAGGGTACCACTAATCTCTCAGGAGCAGGCTTACACTAACCATGGGTCGCAAGTGAATCATTTCACAGTGGTGGACGACTGCCCCAGCACGGAAACCCCCCTTCCACCAGGGGAAGCGCACTTGGGGCTGCGGGGGAGGAGCTGGGAGCAAGGCCCCTCCCCGCATTTCATGGAGCAAGGCGTCGCCCGGTTCCTCTGCCGGGGAGGCACTGGTGAGCCTTCCCCCCGGCAGAGGGCCCATGGTCACCGAGGGCGCCGCTAGCGTCCCGTTTGCCCTTTGGCATCGTCCTGGTTTCCGGACGCTCCAATGGTGGTCGAGGGCGGCGCAAGGCGGGGCCCTCACCTGGCGACATGAAGCAAGGCTCACGCCTGTGAAGGTCTCTGCTCATGACACTCTCACGTAATAATGAGTGGGGCTGTACAAGCCCCGGAGTCTCTGGAGTGCCGCCCTCGGGCCTCGGGGGCTCCCGCCCATGTCCTAGTGGAAGCACCATGCTCCGCGCTGGCCGTCGACACTGTCCCCCAATGACTATGCTCACAGCCAGTGAAAGCACTTAGCTCCGCGCTAGTGGGAAGGCAAGAATACTAGCTAGGTGCCGGACGCGGCCATTTTCTTTTGACCTCTTTTCTATAGCTCGAACTTAGAGCTTTTGATCTTGAATTTGAAGTTGCATTTCCATTGGCAATCATGGGGGGGGCATCCTTTCTCGTTCATGTTGATTTCGTGAGTTTCTAGATTTGTGTCTTGTTTGAGATTCATGTCCGCCGTCTCCCCCCCTTCCGAGCACCTCGCGAGTTAGGGCAGCGGCGTACACACACTACGCGCGCGCCTCACCATTACTGGCGCTTGCTTCTCGCGAGGCCCCCTCGGGTGGACCGGCGGACCCCTCAGGAAACCAAAACCTCGCAAGCTTGTGAGGGGCTCCCCTCATAAGGAATGCACATCTGCAGCTGCCAAAGCAGTTTGAAGCTCGACTGAACCAAAAGTAAGTTATGGTAGCAAGCCCGCAAGGTGTGTAGCGAGCACACAAAAGCGCGCTTTAAGCCTAGCCTAGGGAATAAAGTGGTAGTCTATTTACATGAGGGGCTCCCCCTACCCAAAATGCTCTTACATTGTGAGGGGTCGTATCCAAGCTTTTGCGTGCAGGTTCAAAATAAGAATTGCGGGCTTAGTTGGACGTGCCACTTGCCTCATCTCCCGAATCGCTTCCGGACAGGCTGCTGGCGCCGTCATTGTCGCTGTCTTCACCGCCATCTACCACGTCGCCGTCATCCGCTGTGACCACCACCGCGTCGTCATCAGAAGCAAAGGCCCTAACTAGGGAATCCACATGGTCGTCCACCCAGTGCACTAGGTTGTCCCGGATGACCTCAGGTACCGGGCAATGGCGGCATCAAAATCAAAGTCAGGATTGGTGTTCAGGAGATGGCTGAAGACGCGGGAGAATGCGCGCCCGAGGAGGCCCCGGCTCTTTTCGTCCACAATCTCGGTTCTCTAGGCGCGTCACGAAGTCGGTGAAGAAGAGAAGATGGTCGGCGTAGTCCTCGGCATGTGGGTGGGGAGCATGCTCATCGCAGATGGTACCAAGCGCATGATTGGCCTTCGCCCTAAGGTCCCGAAGCATCGGAACATGCTCGCGCAGTAGTGTTTGCCGGTGAAGCGCCACCTCCCTGCTCTGTTGTGCGAAGGACTCGGCGCTGGCAACCTGCTGCTAAAGAGAGAGCAGCTCGGCACGGGCGGAGGCGAGCTCAGCCTGCACTGAGATTAGGGCGTCTGCGATGGCTTTCTCGCGCTGTTCCGCCTCAGCCAACCCTGACATGAGGGCAGCAGTCCTGCCCATAGCTTTGGCTTCCCCGAGCTTCAGCTTCAGGTCGTACCTGCTAGCAAGATCCGCGCGAGCCTCGGCCACCCTTCGGTCAACCTCCTCCTGGGCCCTGGCCTCACGCACGCGGACAACATCCTTTTCTTGGGCGACTTGGCGCTCCCTCGTATCCAACCGCTCAAGCTCGAGGCTGCGCTTCGTGGTTTCCAGAAACAGTGCTTCCTCGCGCCTTGAGATCTCCTCCTCGTCGGATGGTGCGCCCTTCATCGACGCCAAGGCAGCTCTGCATGCCTCCACCTGCTGCTCTAGGGAGGCATTCAAGGCCTGTAGCTCCAGCCTATGCTCCTCGGCGTCCGTGCGGCGGTGGTCCGCCTCCCTGGCCTCCTCCAGGGCCCGAGCGCTGGCCTCGCGCGAGGTTGCTAGGCATGCCTCGACTTTCGCATTGGCGTGCTCAAGCTGGATGTGCTCGAGGTTGATAGCCACCTTTAGTTGATGCCACTCCTCCACCAGCCGGAGACCCTCGGCTTCAAGGCGAGCGTCAACATCCACGAGTTCTCCGCCGAGTCGACTCAGCGCGCCCATTGCCACCTGGAAGAGCTCATGGCGGATGACACTATCGGCGTTCTAGGAACGGGGGTCCCCAAACTTGCCTACCTACGGCCCACGGTGTGGCTTTGCTGGCAGGTCTATACATCCGATCTTCATCAACAAGGAATCAAGACCCTCGTGAGGCGGATGACACAAGACCTCCTCAGTAGCGGCCTCACCAGGCTGGCTCGCGAGGGGCAGAGAGTTCAAGGCCGGGCAAACCTCGCGAGGTTCGCGTGACGTAAGCCATGACAATCGAGACCGGGCGGGCGCTAGCGCGTGCAGCGTCCTTGTTTCCTCTTTGGTGCTAAGGGGGCAAGCGCAGGCGTGGAGTACCAAGGCATCAAGCAAAGGTTTCCATATTGGTGCAACAAGACCAAGACCAGAAGGACGGCAAGAGGGAGGTCACCATGGAGCCCAAGACGGCATCACCACCAGATCCTTTGGCAGGCGAAGACTACTTTTGTCAAGATAGCTTGTACTAGCTGTCCCTTTCGAATTGGACGTTGTTGGCTCCCTTCCCGCTCAATAATTGGAGAGAGGACCATGGCCTCTATAAATAGGATTAGCCACCACAATAGGAGGAAAAACTCATATCGAATCCACCCAAACAACAACCAGTTCGCCAAGCACAAGAACACCTCAACCTCAGGAGGTTGTTCTTCCCCTTGTACTATTCATCCTCAGCCCAAGAGGAAATCCACCACCACCATAGTGGAGTAGGGTATACAACACAACGGTGGCCCAAACCAGTATAAATCTTGTGTCCTTTGTGTTGCGAGTTCGTCGAGTTAGTTCATGAGATCTTAGCTAAGTTAGGACACAAATCGATAGGGGGAGATCTTCGCACGCACCCCAGTGTTCGAACCTTAAGGCTTTTTCTGGAACCCATGATCCGACATTTGGCGCGCCAGGTAGGGGTGCGCCGAAGCTTCCTTCCTGTCGCTCCGCATCATGTCACTTCATTGTATCCATGGCGGACGCGCGTCGTGCCCGTGCCGACCACCGGACTGCCCTCGCCACCCGCGTTGCTCAGATAGCCCATGTTAGAGGGCCTCCCCGTCGCTCTCCGTCGCCTGCCACCAACGCCGCCACGTGCCAGGTGGGAAACGAGCAGCAAGCATCCTTGCTACACCCTCGGTGCAACAGGACGGCCACACCGCCACCCCATCGCTGACTCCGGCTGGTTCGTCGTCTCTCGCTCGTCGCATTCCCACCGACGCACGGGCCGCGCTCCTCATGGCGCACGAGCTCCTGCGCTACCGCCCAGTCGACGACCTCTATGAGGACTGGCTTGACCGCATCGCTGAGCTTGTCCGCGTCGCAGGTGGCTCCCCTCCGCCAGCCCTCCGCCAGCCACGGGTGAGCTTGTTGGATCCCTTCCTGCCTACATTTGGGAAGAGGACCAGGGCCTCTATAAATAGGACTAGCCACCACAGGGGGAAGGGGACGGATCTTAGATCAGATCCATTTCATCTTCAAACACACAAGCTCACCGAGCTCAAGGACACCTCTCCTGAGGAGGATGTTCTTCCCTTTTACTCGTTCATCCTCGGCCCAAGAGGCAATCCACCACACCACACTGGAGTAGGGTATTACACTACATTGGTGGCCCGAACCAGTATAAACCCTGTGTCCCTTGTTCTGCAAGTTCGACGTGCTGAGCTTTGAGATTGCAGTGAGAGCGTGAGCTAGGGGGAGGAGAGATCTTCGTGCGCACCCCAGAGTTCGAACCTCAAGGGTTTTGCCAGAACCCGAAATCCGACAAAGGGCCTCGTCGTCAAATGGTGGTAGTAGCCTGTGCTTCGGTTAGCTTTTTGTTGGGCGCTCGAAGCCGTATTCCACGGCAGCCAGGACCTTGGTCCATATGTCATTGAGCATATCCTATTCGTCTTGAAGCTATTATTGTTTCTTTTTGAGGCTCCTCGCCGTGGCGATGAGCTGTCACTTGAAGCGCTCTTGCTCGAGGGGTTCCTCTGGCATGATGAAATATTCGTTGCAGGCCGGTAGATAGTTACTATCTTCCAAATCCTCATGCTCGACAAGTTCGTCCAGATTGACTTGTCCATCTTCCCACTCATCCTACTCAACAGCAGGCTCGACGGGGTGGTCGGAGTCTTAGGCATTCTCTGGAGTGTCATTGTCTCTGGTGCCGGTATTGCTTTCCTTTTTGCGACGTTATCGTGAACGGCGCCGCTGATGTTGGCGTTTTGGTAGCGCCTCCACAGGCTTGTCCTCAATCGGGTCTTGAGCGCTATCATCGTCCTAATCTTCAGGGGTATCCACCATGTACACGTCGTGAGTAGAAGTGGTCGTTCAACGCCCAGTGATAGGCGGGGTTTGGCCTGGTTCAACTCCGGCATCGTCGTCCATACCATCGATGTGTTCGGAGGGGCAGTCTAGCATGTCAGTCAAGTCCTCGACAGTGGCTATTAAGAGGGTGGTGGGTGGGACACAAAATTCCCCATGCTCTGCCCCTTGTTCAAGCCGGGCATAGTTCGGAAGTGACACTTCCATGATAGCAAGAGTTCACATTAAATGCAGAGCCTCGTTTATGAGCGATAGCTAGATGGGTGACTGAGGGCCTGCGGAGCTAGTTTGGAAATCACCGCTTGACCGTGCTCAATGGATGCAGACCTCATGAGTTTGGAGTTAACATCCAGAGGTGAGCCTGGCTTCCCGATAACAAGGAGAGCCCTGTTTGATTCCAGGCCTGCCGATAATATGGTCACCTCTGGGTCTCCGGCAAGGAGCCCCGTAGTAGGAGAGGGTCCGGTGGGGTTCATACTCCCATCTTCGGACAGGGTGGTCCGCTCTGGATCTAATGCCAGGGGAGGAATGATAGTCGATCCTTGAATGGAGCCTGGTGGTGGATCCGACTGGCTTCCTTCATGTGGATCAGGAGCGGCGGTCGATGCCGAGAACCCTTCGAAGATCAAGTCTCCTCAGATATCAGCGGTATAATTCAGGCTTCCGAACCTGATTTGGTGACCAGGAGCATAGTTTTCAATCTGTTCAAGGTGACCAGTTGAAACGGCACGCAGAGCGAAGCCGCCAAACATGAAAAGTTGACCAGGGAGGAAAGTTTCCCCGGAAACAGCATCCTTGTCGATGGTTAAACGATCCATCGAACCTTCTGCCAACGACACAGTGGAACTATCAATGAAAGCACCAATGTCGGTGTCAAAACCGGCCGATCTTGAGTAGGGGTCCTGAACTGTGCGTCTGAGGATCGAAGGTAACAAGGGACAAGTGGGACATGATGTTTACCCAGGTTTGGGCCCTCTTAATGGAGGTAAAACCCTACGTCCTGCTTGATTGTATTTTACGAGTGTAGGGGTTACAAGACTTGATCTACCTCGAGATCGTAATGGCCAAACCCTAGATGTCTAGCCTATGTGAATTCTGATTGCCCCTACAGACTAAACCGTCCAGTTTATATACACACCGGAGGGGCCTAGGGTTGTACAGAGTCGGTTTGTAGGGGAAGGAAATTACATATCCATACACCAATCTTGCCATCCATGCATAGGGGATTCCTACCCAGACACAGGGGAAGGTCTTCCGCTTTGTATCTTCACGACCCATTAGTCTGGCCCATATCAAAGAGCCCAGACACCCGAGGACCCCCTAATCCAGGACTCCCTCAGTAGCCCCTGAACCAGTCTTCAATGATGATATATTTGGCACGCGGATTGTCTTGAGCATTGCAAGGTGGGTTCCTCCTCCTGAATACTCCAAAGCAATTTTATGAACAAAAGAACTATATCTAAATCTGTATAATTGTTACAACCCTTAGCCACGAAGGAAAGATATCAAGCAAAATAGTGGCTTTCCACTGACAACTTTTTTTGGCGAAACGTCACGTCCGGCCTCTTAACATTTCGAACCATTTTCACACATCCCACTTCACTTTTCGAGGCACAGACTCCATTGGCACGTCTTTTCAAAACTGAGATCGTGCCCGCCCATTACGGGATCCTCATCAATACGGTTGTGGGTAATCCAACGATGCCATGTGCACGACCCCTTGGGAACAGGCGAGTTTTAAGGCTTGGGGTGCTTGATATTCACCGCCTATATAAGAGGGTAAAGATTCCTCTTTTTCCCCACGCCTTCTTTCTTCTCCTGCCTTCCCATCTTCATGCTCCAGTGCCCAAACTTCAATCATTCCCACGGCCACCAGCCTGCCCAGCCATGTCAGGATCTGGTCCAAAGGGTAAGTGGAGGCCTCCTCCGTCACCGAGAAGCATGTCAAGGAGCTCCGGGGGCGGGATATCTGTCTGCGAACATCACGCACAGGCTCCCTGCCAAGGATCAAGTCATCCCCACTACGGAGCCCAGCGAAAGGGTCGTATTCATCCCCCATTTCCTCCATGGGCTATGGTTTCCCCTCCATTCCTTCGCACGGGGCCTTATTGTAATGCCCACGATACGGCTATATCTCCCACGTGTCGAGGCACGACTTAGAGGCATAACCGCATTGTGGTTTTGTCGCAAGAAGGGTCATCTTCACACAATCCCATGTAATGAACAAGAAAGGGATAAATAGAGTTGGCTTACAATCGCGATGTCACACAATACTTAAATAAATCATACATCATTCAGAGTACACATATAGTCCGACTACAGAGAAATCCAAATGAAAAGAAGATAACCCCAAAAGCTAGATCCCCGATCGTCCCAACTGGGCTCCACTACTGATCATCAGGAAACGAAACATAGTAATGACCAAGGTCCTCGTCGAACTCCCACTTGATTTTGGTAGCATCACCTGCACTGGTATCATCGGCACGTGCAACTGTTTTGGTAGTATCTGTGAGTCATGAGGACTCATCAATCTCAAAACACGCGAGATCAATACTATTTAAGCTTATGGGTAGGAGAAGGCAATGAGGTGGAGTTGCAGCAAGCGCTACGGAATTATGGTGGCTAACAGACGCATACAAGAGTAAGATGAGAAGCTACGCAACAGTCATGAAGCTAGAAGTGATCAAGAAGTTATCCTGAAACTACCTACGTTCAAACATAACCCAAACCGTGTTGACTTCCCAGACTCTGCCGAAAAGAGACCATCACGGCTACACATGTGGTTGATTCATTTTAATTAAGTCAAGTGTCAAGTACTCTACAACCGGATATTTACAAATTCCCATCTGCCACATAACCGCGAGCACGACTCTCGAAAGTTTATACCTGTAGGGATTTCCCAGCTTAGCCCATCACAAGCTCTCACGATCAACGAAGGATATTCCTTCTCCCGGAAAGACCTGATCAGTCTCGGAATCCCGGTTACAAGACATTTCGACAATGGTAAAACAAGACCAGCAAGACCGCCCGATGTGCCGACAAATCCTGATAGGATTCGCGCGTATCTCGTTCTCATGGCACACCGGATGGGCCATACGTCGGGTTGGCCCAGACCCCGGTTGCCCAGGGAGCGCTGGACATTGCCTAGTTCAGACCAACACTCAGAGGAGCACTGGCCCGGGGGGTTAAAAATAAAGATGACCCTCAGATTTGCAACTCCCTAGGGAAAAGTGTAGGTTGTTAGACAAATGTTAAAACCAAGGTTGGGCCTTGCTAGAGTTTTATTAAAAGGAAACTGTCAAGGGGGTCCCATAACCCCAACCGTGTAAGGAACGCAAAATCAAGGAGCATAACACCGGTATGACGGAAACTAAGGCGCCAAGAGTGGAACAAAACATCAAGCAAAAGTCTAAGCCTTCCACCCTTTGCCAAGTATATATATGCATTAATTAAATAAGAGATATAGTGATATCCCAACATATCCATGTTCCAACATGGAACAACCTGGAAGGCACCTGCAACTAGCAACTCTATAAGAGGGGTTGAGCAAAAGCGGTAACATAACCAAATAACCGTTTTCTTGGAAGGTGGGTTAGAGGCTTGACATGGCAACATGGGAGGCATGATAAACAAGTGGTAGGTAGCGTGTCATAGTGATGGAACAAACAACTTGCAACCAAAGACATAAGTGATATCGAGGGTAATGGTCATCTTGGCTGCAAAGTTCTCAGAGTTGTCGAAAGCTTGCTCTTCGTTAGGGTACTCAACAGGTTCCTCATTCACGAACTCGTCTCCTGGATCTACCCAAATCAAGAACACAAGCAACGTAACAACAATCAATCATAGTGCAATGCACAAGCAACATGATGCAAGACATGGCATGAAATGCAAGGTATGATGTGCAATGCATATGGGTACTCCGGAAGGGAAAAGATGATCAAGGCATAAAACTGGCAAACCAAGTGTGCGGCTGGAAAGATCGTGTGATTTCGGTCAAAATCGATATAAGGATCACCAGAAACGGATGCACGGTTTGCAAATGACAAGCAAAACGAGAATGACGCAAATCTGCGATTAACAACATCAAAGCATTTAGAATGTAAAAAGAAACTATGCTACAGCACTCCAACATAGCAACAACACACATGGCATTAAAGTACAGGTGAAGCTCTACAAATAATGAACACTGAGCTCCTGATAGAACTCACTAGAACAAGCTCAAAATAGCAAGGAAAAAATGCAAATGATATCAGCTTCACAGAGTTAGAGAAAATACTAAACTTGTCAAAACAACATCAGGTAGCAATGTTTAGAGCTAGCAAACACCATGCTACATGAATATATCATGGCAAAAAAGGCATGGCATACTAGTACTAAAGGCATAGAACAAAACTCCCTTACTGAACTATATCCAAAAATGCATAGAAAATGATGTGGCGCCCATGCAAACAAGGCAAGTTATATGAACAGTTCCAGACTTACAAGAAAAACATGACATGGCAGAAACAGATTCATGATAGCAACTTTGCAAGCTCATGCCACTCAGGACAAAGCATTTGATGGCATTACGAGGTAACCAATAGTAAGTAGACAACTTCATGAAGCTAAACACGGCAAGAGGAAGTTCATAGGGTACATTCATCACTAGCAAAACACATGGCAAAACTGAATTTCATGTTAACAATCTGCCAGGAACAATATTTAGCAAAAGTATAGCATGGAAATGACATGCTAGATTGATCCATAACTACAACCAAAGGCATGAATGGATATATCAATACCACATAGTCAAAACACTCTTACTGAACTACCTCAAAATGTGCATGGATCTCATGGTAGCAACAAGACAACATAGCATCAAAATGTAACAGGAAAAGACCTAGCAAAATATTCTAAGTGTCTGAAATCCGCAACATCACATAGCCTATTTGCATGCTTGTTCTAGTCACCACATAGCTCATAAAAATACAAGGCTTCCACCACTGTAAAGATGGCATGATGGAGCTCATAGAATATCTAGACATCATGCTCATAGGATGCACACACAAATGTAATGAAAATGACAAATCGGCAAATTATGTTGAATTCTAGCTGACAACATCATATAGCACTACTGCAACGAGGATTAGGGCATCAATATGGATAGTAACATGCATGCAAATGACACTAACATTAAGAGCATCACGAGACAAACATTTTGATATATCATATGCGCAAAATGAAGTTATGAGCATGGAGATATGGCATGATGAACATGGGCACATGATATGAAAAATCTCAGGACTTAAAAAAATATACCCCTCGGGCAAAATCGGGACGGAGCCGAACGGGGACGAGGTTATCTGGGTCGGGGACGGGCATTTGGTTCGTCGACATGGTGGATTTGATCCACCTTTGGGTGGATCCGGACTGGCGACGACTCCGGCGAGGGCGCGTTCTCCAGCGAGGCGGCGGGGAGGCGCGGGTGAGCTCTGGTAGCAGAAGGAGCGGGGCACCGGCAAAGGGCGGCTTCGGGCGGCGGTGCTGCAGCCGGTGGCGGTGGAGCGTGCGTCGGTGAAGCGCAGTGGTGGCGGCACACTGTGGCGGCGGCGCAAGGCGGCGAAGCAGAGACAAAGGCGGCGCGGGCGCAAGCTCCCTCAGGCCCGGTCACGGCACGGGGCGGGCAGGCTGCGGGCCGGGGGGGGGCGCGGCGGCGGGGACGGCCCGGTGGAAACATGGCAGCCTCGGAGTGGTGCGGGGCGGCGGCGCGGGCGTGTCCGGCCGTCGCGGACACGTCCGGCGCGGAGAGGGAAGGTGGACTAGGGTTTCATCTGAGATTTTGGATGGGGATGGTATATTTATAGGTAGGGGAGCTAGGAGAGTCCAAATGAGATGGGCTAGTGGGCTATTTTGGAGGCGTGTTGGCTGCAACAAGAGAGGGCTTTTGCGGTTACGCAGTTAACCGTTGGGGCATCAAATGACTTCCAAATGGAACGAAATTTGACAGGCGGCCTACCGGTGATATATCGAGAACATTTTTCTCCCACTCAAAAAACAAGATTTGGGGGGTGCAACGGGTGCATATGTGAGTGTCGGATTCCGAAACGGACAAAGGGGAAATGACCGGATGCATGAGACGAACACGAATGCAAGTGAGATGCACATGATGACATGAGAAGAAATGCATGACATGAACAAAATGCAAAACGAAGAAAAAACCCAACCATGAAGGAAATATCTTATCACATAGCAGGAAATGGCAAGAGTTGGAGTTACAAACATGGAAAGTTACATCCGGGGTGTTCCACTTATGTTCTACTACGGGCTAGATTTCGATGATCTAGCCCTGAATTCTTTCCTCCACATCTCGGTGTTCATCGTCGTATGCGAGGTGCTACTCCGCATCCCCCCACACTTTGGCCTATGGCTCAAGGTCTTCAATTTGAAGCCGAAGGTGGTCGATGGGCAGCATGCGGACTGCGGCGGCGCCATGTGTAGGATCGAAAGTATGTCTAGAGGGGGGGTGATTAGACTACTTGACCAAATAAAAATCTAGCCTTTTCCCAATTTTAGTTCTTGGCAGATTTTAGCAACATAGCACAAGTCAAGCAAACAACCTACACATGCAATTCTAAGAGTATAGCAGCGGAATGTAAAACAATTGCATATGAAGGTAAAGGAATGAGTTTGAGGGAGCAAATGCAATGTTGACACGGAGATTTTCTTATCCATGGTTCTGGTAGGTGGTGCTATCGTACATCCACGTTGATGGAGACTTCAACCCACGAAGGGTAACCGTTGTGCGAGTCCACGGAGGGCTCCACCCACGAAGGGTCCATGAAGAAGCAACCTTATCTATCCCACCATGGCACCGCCCATGAGGGACTTGCCCCACTAGGGTATATCTTCACGAAGTAGGCGATCTCCTTGCCCTTACAAACTCCTTGGTTCAACTCCACAATCTTGTCGGTGGCTCCCAAGTGACACCTAGCCAATCTAGGAGATACCACTCTCCAAGAAGTAACAAATGGTGTGTTGATGATGAACTCCTTGCTCTTGTGCTTCAAATGATAGTCCCCCCAACACTCAACTCTCTCTCATAGGATTGGATTTGGTAGAAATAAGATTTGAGTGGAAAGCAACTTGGGGAAGGCTAGAGATCAAGATTTATGTGGTTGGAATGGAATATCTTAACCTCAACACAAGTGTAGTTGGTTCTCTCTCAAAAAATATGTCTTAGAAGTGTAGGAATGTTCTGATGGCTCTCGTTACGAATGAAGAGTGGGTGGAGGGGTATTTATAGCCTCCACACAAAATCTAACCATTACACACAAAACACCAAACTCGGTGGGACCGATTCAGAGAACTTGGTCAGACCGATTTGGTTCATAATGTGACCGTTAGGTGTTTCAGTGGGACCGACATGTCAACACGGTGGGACCGTTTTCATTAGGGTTAGGGCATAACGTAATCTCGGTGAGACCGATTACACAAACTCGGTGGGACGATTTTGGTAATAGACAAACAGAGAGTTGGCCAGGCAAACTCGGTGGGACCGATTCGCTCATCTCGATTGGACCAAAACGTTACGAAAAGGAAACAGAGTGTTTGCATTGCAATCTCGGTGGGACCGATCACTCATCTCAGTTTGACCAAAACGTTACGAAGGGAAACAGAGAAATTACAATCCCATCTCGGCGAGACCGAGATCCCTATCGGTGAGACCAGAAAGACTAGGGTTTCTGGCAGTGGCTATGTCAACTGAACTCGGTGGCGCCGGATAGAAAGAATTGGTGGGGCCGAGTTGGATATTTGGTATGGCACATATGTGGATATGAGAAAGTAGTCGAGGGTTTTGGAGCATATCACTAAGCATTTTGAGCAAGCACCTCATTAAGCAACACCTCATCCCTTCTTAATAGTGTTGGTTTTCCTATAGACTAAATGTGATCTTGGATCACTAAAATAGAAAATCTAGAGTCTTGTGCCTTGAGCTTGAGCCAATCTTTTATCCTTAGCATTTTGAAGGGTCAACTTTCTAATCCATGCCATGCCAGCCATTGAGCTTTCCTGAGATATTCATCTTGGAATAGCATTAGCTCAATGAGCTATATGTTGTTAGGAATTACCAAAACCACCCAGGGATAGTTGCACTTTCAATCTCCCCCTTTTTTGTAATTGATGACAACATATAGATCAAAGCTTCTACAAATGATAAATAGTATTTGAAAAACATCATCGCTTTCAGAAGTATGTGATAAGAAAGAGCTCCCCCTAAATTTGTGCATTATTTAAAATTTTTCTTTCGAATGCAAATGCACAATCGATTAGGATCATGGGGTTACTCTTCCATGTCACATACATCTTGGTGGAGTGCTCAAAATGATAGAAGTTAAAGCATGCACTCATCACCAAAACAAGTGAATGATCATCTAGGATATAAGAAATAATATCATCCAACAAACATTGAGGTTAGCATATGATCAAACACAAGATCAAACAAGTATCTCACAAGTAGCTCACACAAGCACACAATAAAGTTTCAAACAAACCAAATAAGTGCAAAGAGAGATACAAACCAACACTCTCTCTGGAAGCCTATGATCTATACATTTTTCTCCCCCTTTGGCAAAAAGTTACCAAAAAGTTCAAAAATGCATAGTGCTAAACGACTCTCAGGTTTGATCATCGGTGGGAGGTGTTGAGAGAACTCCAAGAACGAAAGCTTCTGATTAGGTAGCTGGAGCTGGTGGAGTAGCTGCTGGAGGTGGAACTGTAGTTGTAGCAGCTGGTACTGATGTTGTAGCTCTATTGTCTGTCACTGGCACTGCAGCAGATATCTGTCCTCTGGGCACTCTAGCAAAAGCATCTGTGGTAGACTTGCCCTTCCTCTCCTCTTCTTCCTCCTGAAGTTGCTCAACTGCAGTTTGGATCTCTGTCACCTTGACATCAAGGTCATAGAATTTCCGCTCAATGTTCCTTTCCAGACTCTCCTGGTTCTTAGTCAGGGTGGCCAAGCCCTTCTCCATCCTCAGGGTGGATTGGATCAGATATCCAAGCTGGTCTTGCTTGCTCTTCAAGAATACCTAAGATGCCTCCTCTGCTGTTGGCATCTTTGCAGCCTTCTCTCTCTCTTCATGTGCTTGAGCTAAAGATGGTTCATTTTCATCCATCACTACTGTATTATCTTCAAATTCAGGATAGATGGGCAGGTGCTTCTTGTCCAAAGAATATGTGCATGTGCCCATCTTTGAGTTAATGAGCTCCTGAATGTGTGGAGCATACCCACAACTTCTCTTCTAATCAGCAGCAGTCCTCTTGATTGTCTCAACAATCAGGCTCATAACCTTGAACTTCTGTGGGACATCAAATATGTGCAGTAAGTTGATGGCATGTCCTATGATCATCTTGTGATCACCTGACTTGGGTAGCAGTGTGTGCCTTAATATCCAGTTCATTGTTGGCAGACCAGACAATAGGTAATGGACAGATCCAAACTTATGTGTATCCAAGGCAGAATCTGGGATCTCCTTGTACATGTTGGCCATAGTGTTGTGGTCTTTCTTCTTCTCTGCATAAATGTCCAAGTCATCCTCATGTTCCTCGGGAGCATTTATAGGCTTGGCCCACCCATCAACTATGGATTGGGACATAGTACCCTCAGACATCAATACAATCCTTCCATCTGGATAGAAGTAGGCAGTGGAGTAAAACTGCATGATGAGATCATCATTCCACTTGGTGAGCTTCTGGGCAACAAAGGTATCCACTCCACATGCCTTAAAGCTATCAAGCATTCCAGGGAAGTGATCCTCATTCTCCTTGATGAATTCCCAGTCAACCCATCTCATATATCACACACAATGGGCTTCTTGTCAAGAAGAATAGTCTCATAGAAGTCATGTTGTTCCTTAATGTGAAACATGTAGTCCATACCAGTCCTCCTCCTGATAGCATATGGATCAGACTGTCTCCATAGTCTCAATCCTGCATCCTTCCTGATTTTCAGTTTCTCTGCAACTAGGTGTGCATCAGTGTGGTCAGGGATCTTTGGCTTCAGCTTCCTCAACACAATAGAATCATCTTCTTCTTCAGCAGCAGCTTGAGGCACTGGGGCCTTGTTCTTCTCTTCTGCAGGTATGTTCCTAGTGCTCCTTTGGGTTTTAGCTTTGGAGCTGGAGCAGCAGCCTTGGGAGTAGCTTTGGGCTTTGATGGAGCTGCCGCTGCTTTGATTGCATCTCCCATAAGCTTTTGTGCTTTGGGTGCTGGTGCAGCATCCTCTTCCTCTTCCTCTTCTTCTGAAGGATCTTGCATCATGCAGGGCTTTCCAATGACTTTGGCCATTGTTTTCTTAACCCTCTCCTTCCTCTTCTTCCCTTTTTCAGCTTCTTCAGCAACTGATTTTGAAGCTTCAGCAGTTGATGTTCTGACTTTTGACATGGGTTGTCTTCTTGCTGGCATCTTAGTTTTCAGACCAGGCTTTGTTGCAGCAGCTGTGCCATACTCTTTCTTAATCACGTTCTTCTTTGAAGTGGCTTCATCTTCAACAGCCACATAATCTTCATCCTCAGAGTCAGAAGTTCTCTTCTTCCTTGTCCGGGTGACAGCCTTTGGCAGATTGCTTGGTGTGCTCCTGCTGCCTTCATCATAGCTACTAGAGGGATCTGAACCCTCTCTCATCTGCACTTGTTGCTCAGACCTGTTCTGACTATCACTTTGATCATACATCTCTGCAAATATTCTGACAGCAGACCCTATGAATAGGTTATAGATAAGGTAGAGTAGATGAGAATCACAAAGTACAGAAGTTTTGCAAAAAGGATGACTTAAAAACTTAGTTTTAGTTCTTCACAGAAAGCATTTCGGATCTACCGATTTGTAAACTCGGTGATACCGAAGCAGCTTTTGGAACCTAAACTAGTGAACTCGGTCAGACCGAGTCACAGTTTGGTGGTACCGAGACTGCTAGGGTTTCACAAAGAATCGAACTCGGTCACACCGATTTGGAATTTTCGGTCAGACCAAAAACGCGTGTGCTCTAGCCTAAGCAAAAATCGGTGAGACCGATTTCTACAAGTCGGTCAGTCCGAGATGAATTCAGCGGAGACCTAATCCTAAATTTTCAAATCAAAACTAATCTACGAGATGTTTTCGCTGGACAGGATGATTTCAATCGTGGCAAAGATCATGGCAAAGCAATGTGCTAAGAATCGGGGTTAAGGATTAGCACAATGATCAATTTCATACCCTAGTTCCGCAACAAACTTGCTACAGCGGCAACGACGGTGAAGATTTTCGTTGACGGCGGCGGAGACCAGTGGCGGGAGGTCGCTGGCGACGAGAGGACGATCCGGAGACCCGAGGAGGCAGACTAGGTTATGCGCGGGTGAGGAGGTTCGAAAAAATTCCAAATTTTGGCCCGTCGGTATGTATAACCTGACCCTATCGGTGTGACCAAGTGGAACGACTCGGTGGCACCGAGATGCAAAACTGCAAGCAGTTACTGCAACTCGGAGTGACCGAAAGGCTCTAATCGGTTGCACCGAGATTGAAAACCCTAGATCAACTTAGTGACTCGGTAGGACCGAAAAGGATGAATCGGTCAGACCGAGATGCACAAAGAGGTTATGGAGGTTTAAGTCTATGATGAATCGGGAACTCTGAGTGCTCCTCACACAGAGTGGTTCGAATCTGACTTGATCAAACTTTGTGATGTAGCATGAATAGAGTTTGAGACGAGGAAAGCATAGATAGCTAGAGAGAGTTCTTAGGCATTATTGTCCATCAATTTGGAAAAAGAGAAGGAGCCAAACAATCAAAACAACAAATGGATGTCCTTGAATGAGTAAAATATGCAACCAACATGCTCACACAATAAAATGGCAAATGAAATATGTGACAAAGCATGCACAAACACTCTAGCATCTATCAAGCAATTTGGCGATGACTAGGTCATCTATATATGAGTATATTGACTTAGGAGTCAAATGAGAACATTTGATCATAGGTCATACTCATAGTTTAAGCACAAGTGGGGTTACCACTTTTACATAAAGCATTGTTGTGTTCACACCATTAGAGTTGCTTTAGCTCAATTGGCTAGAGTAAAGCTCCCCCTAGATGTGATATCCCCCCTAAGAGGGATAAACTAACCTTGGGTTTTGTCGATGATGACTTCATGTAGGTGTTGAAGATGTAGATACTCAATGTTGATGTAGATCATTTGGAGCAATCCTTTGGAGTGAGATGCACTTTCAATACCTACACGGGTTAGTCCCACATGGAACAAACAAGGATATCCATAGACATAGAGTGATGCATACACAAGATGATGTCCATGAAAGCATTAGGTTACCTTGTCCCTTGTCTTACCAACAAGAGGGTTTGTGACTCCTTGAACTAGTGCAAGATATGGAAGTTGTTTGCACTTGTCCTCGCCAAAATGATAAGAGTGAAGTATGTTTGCGGAGTCACCCTCAAGAACTCTCTAGTTATTCTTCTTCTGGATCCACACCATCTTGATGGGAACCCTTGGAGTTGTAGTTGTACTTGATGAAGTAGAACTTGATGTGGTCTTGGGAACCCACTTGACCAAGGCCTTGGGTGCTTCTTCAAATGCATCAATTTCCACTTGAAGCTTGTCCTTGCCTTTTTGCTTGTGGTCTTGTGGTGGAATATCATCTTGAGCTTGTGTCCCTTTGAAAGAAGTAGGATCATACTTCTCTTGTTGAGGAATAAATTTCATCTTGGGGTATTGATATTCTTCCCACTCAACTCCATTGGCATTGAACTTTCATTCAAAACCAACACCTTGATTCTTCCGGTGTCTTCCTTGCTTGCGTACAATTTCCTCAAATTGCTTACTCCCGGCATGGATCTTGTAAACACCTTTCTCTATAATTCCCTTCAATAAGCTATTTTCTTGCTCAAGTGTAACTTGGCTAAGAGAATCATTAGTGGAATCAAGAGAACTACTAGAAGCACCAATATTGGATTTAGCATGATTGTTGTTACTACTAGATGAAGAATCTTTCATGCTCTTGTTGCTAGATTTAACTTGTGGCATGTAAGTAGACAAGAGTAAATGCTTGGCAATGTAAGAAGAACTTTTCTTGCAAAGATCATCATTGATTGCCTTTAAAAACTCATGCTCTTGCTCAAGGTTGAGCTTTTCAAAGTGTAGCTTATCATGAGTCTTTAAAAGTTCTCGATGATTTTCCAAGGTAGTTTCATGAGCTAACTTAAGAGTGTTTAGTTCTTTCGTTAGACGCTCAATCTCCTTCTTACCATCATCGTTCGTTTTATCTTGATTAGCATGATTAATTGACGTTTCATCATAGTTTTCATCACTAGAGTTGTCAAGAAGTAAATCATCATCACCTAGCAAATCATCTTCATCACTACTGAAATCAACATACTCGGGATGTGTTACCTTTGGACCTTTGGCCATGAAGCACCTTCCAATTCCATCATTTGGTGAGTCAAATATGTCATAGGAGTTGGTTGACACAAGTGCTAGACCGGCAACACCTTCATCTTGAGTATATTCGGAGTTGGAGTGATAACTTCTTTCGGAGTGATTGTCGGAGTCGGAGCAGGATACCTATTCACCAACATGATCTTGATGTCTTCTTTTTGTGTAGCTCCTTGATGACTTTCCTTTTCTTTCCGAATATGTGCTTCTCCGAGAGGGTTTTCGTTCATAACAATCATCTCTACTCCTCCTTTCTCTTGGTGGTGATTCTTCTCTTCTACTTCTTCTTTTGGGAGAATCTTCTCTTCTTTTGTAGGGAGCCGTACACTCATTGGAGTAGTGTCCGGGTCTTCCACAATTGTAGCAATTACGCTCACGACTAGAAGATCTTTTGTCATTGTAGAACCTTGACTTGGAACTTCTTTCTTTGCTTCTAGTCCTGTACAACTTGTTGAAGTTCTTTACCATTAGGCTCAATTCTTCATTGAAGGTTTGTTTCTCACTTGATGATGTGGGAGCATCACATGAGGCTTTGTAAGCACCACTTGACTTGTTGTGAAGCTCTTCCTTATCCTTGAGTGACATCTCATGAGCAACAATTCTTCCAATGACTTCCATTGGCTTGAGTCTTTGTAATTGGGCATCATTTGGATCAATGTGCACACGGTATCATATTTTCCATCCAAGGCTCTTAGGATCTTCTTGATGATGAATTTGCTGTTCATCTCTTTACTTCCTAAGTCGGCAATCTCATTTGTGATGAGAGCAAGCCTAGAATGCATTTCAATGACACATTCACCATCCTTCATTTTGAACTTGTCAAGTTGACTTTGAAGCACATCCAATTTGGATTCCTTGACGGAGTCGGTACCTTCATGCATATCAATCAAAGTATCCCAAATTTCCTTTGCATTCTCAAGACGGCTGATTTTGTTGAATTCTTCGGGGCACAATCCGATGAAGAGAATATCACAAGCTTGAGCATTGTATTGTAGCATCTTCAACTCTTCCACGGTAGCTTCACGGTTTGGTTCTCTCCCATCAAAGAATTCACCTTCCAAGCCAATGCACACAATACCCAAACGGCGGGGTTATGTCCAAGAATATGCATTTTCATCTTATGCTTCCAACTAGCAAAATTTGTACCATCAAAGTAAGGACATCTACGGTGGTAATTTCCCTCGCTAGACGCCATACTCTCCTAGGTTGTGAAACCAAGGCTATGACCACCAAAAGCTATGGAAATCCAAGCAAATGGAGATCAAAGCTACCACTTATAGGATCGAAAGTATGTCTAGAGGGGGGTGATTAGACTACTTGACCAAATAAAAATCTAGCCTTTTCCCAATTTTCGTTCTTGGCAGATTTGAGCAACATAGCACAAGTCAAGCAAACAACCTACACATGCAATTCTAAGAGTATAGCAGCGGAATGTAAAAAAATTGCATGTGAAGGCAAAGGGATGAGTCTGAGGGAGCAAACGAATGTTGACACGGAGATTTTTTTATCCGTGGTTCCAATAGGTGGTGTTATCGTACATCCACATTGATGGAGACTTCAATCCACGAAGGGTCCACGAAGAAGCAACCTTGTCTATCCCACCATGGCCATCGCCCACGAAGGACTTGCCCCACTAGGGTAGATCTTCACGAAGTAGGCGATCTCCTTGCCCTTACAAACTCCTTGGTTCAACTCCACAATCTTGTCGGAGGCTCCCAAGTGACACCTAGCCAATCTTGGAGACACCACTCTCCAAGAAGTAAGAAATTGTGTGTTGATGATGAAATCCTTGCTTTTGTGCTTCAAATGATAGTCTCCCCAACACTCAACTCTCTCTCTCTCATAGGATTAGATTTGGTAGAAAGAAGATTTGAGTGGAAAGAAACTTGGGGAAGGCTAGAGATCAAGATTTATGTGGTTGGAATGGAATATCTTGACCTTAACACAAGTGTACGTGGTTCTCTCTCAAAAAATATGTATTGGAAGTGTAGGCATGTTCTGATGGCTCTCTTTACGAGTGAAGAGTGGGTGGAGGGGTATTTATAGCCTCCACACAAAATCTAACCATTACACACAAATCACCAAACTCGGTGTGACCGACATGTCAACTCGGTGGGACCGATTTCATTAGGGTTAGGGCATAACGTAATCTCGGTGAGACTGATTACACAAAATCGATGGGACCGATGTTGGTAATAGACAAACGGAGAGTTGGTCAGGAAAACTCAGTGGGACCGATTCTCTCATCTCGGTTCGACCAAAACATTACGAAAAGGAAACAAAGTGTTTGCATTGCAATCTCGGTGGGACCGATCACTCATCTCGGTTTAACCGAAACGGTACGAAGGGAAACAGAGAGATTACAATCCCATCTCGGTGAGACCAAGATCCGTATCTGTGAGACCGAAAAGACTAGGGTGTCTCGCAGTGGCTATGTCAACTGAACTCGGTGGCTTAGGATAGAAAGAATTGGTGGGGCCGAGTTGGATATTTGGTGTGGGACATATGTGGATATAAGAAAGTAGTGGAGGGTTTTGGAGCATATCACTAAGCATTTTGAGCAAGCACCGCATTAGGCAACACCTCATCCCTTCTTTATAGTATTTGCTTTTCCTATAGACTCAATGTGATCTTGGATCACTAAAATAGAAAATGTAGAGTCTTGTGCTTTGATCTTGAGCCAATCTTTTATCCTTAGCATCTTGAAGGGTCCACTTTTGAATCCATGCCATGCCAACCATTGAGCTTTCCTGAAATATTCATCTTGGAATAGCATTAGCTCAGTGAGCTGTATGTTGTTAGGAATTACCAAAACCACCCAGGGATAGTTGCACTTTCACCATGGTAAGCAAGCTCCCTAACGCCATGTGGCCCAAAGGGGCCTTCGTGGAGACTGTCAAGCTGTGGCAGCGGGAGTGGTTCTACGTCACTGAACACCACGACGCCAAGTGGGCGACCACTCCTGAGTTCAGATCCGGGCCCCCTACGCGGCTTACCTCGTGGACCGCTAAGGGCCTGGAGTGGGGATCGACGGTGGAAGTGCTAATGTTGCAAAAGTGCATCACAAATATGATAGGCAAGAACACCAGTCTCACTAACGTGATTCAGGTGATGCTCTTCCGCCGGATTCTTCCCTGCCAACTTTGGTCCTCTCACATGTGGGAGTTCAATCCGGAAGATCCACGGACCTTGAAGCACTTCTTCGGCACAACACATGAAGACATCTGGAAGCTGCTCTTCAAGGCCCAAAAAACATGGCCGAAGAAGACTGAAGACAATGGTCTTGACATCGAGAGTCCGGCAACACTGGTAAGATGATTTTCCCAAATATATATTTGATCAATAAGTTTTAGACATAATGAATTTGTTGTCCTTCATACAGGGCTGGATAGCAAAGACGGAGCGAATTAAGTGTCCGGCACCACTGCCTGAAGACCCGGCCACACCCTAGCTGATAGGGATGTTGGTCCCGACGCCCTATCAGGCGCCGGAGAAGAAGCCCAGGAAGAAGAATGGCAAGGAGGCCAGAGGCGGCCTCCACCACAAGGGTCATTTGCCCCATTTCCAATATGGATATGATATTTATGCATATCATTGTTTTTAGGCCTTTCCAAAGCAGTTCACTGATGATTACCTCTCAAACAACCTATATGGTCAGGAGGCGTGGAAGGTTTTCATACAACACCCATGGTTCAATATTGAAGTGTTCCTGAAGAGGATGAAGTATGGATGGTCAATCATCCACAGGCACTGGCCTAAAGTTGCAAAGACCTTCATCATCAATGAAGGCTCAATATTTGACTTCCGCTTCAACAGCTTTCCAGATGAGATTCATCTGTCTATATTCCATCTATGATGCTAAATTCGAAAGGTTATAGATGTTGCATGTGAAACTTGGTGCTGCTGCAGTTGTGTAATGGGGTAGCTGAGTGTTGAAGCTATATTATGTTGTACTATGATGTGTTTCAATTACGAAATACTGCTTCCTGAATATGGAAATAAAATATATTGTGTGCTTCATACGATGTCAATTATATTAATAAATTGATTATTAATAATAGGCCAATTAGCCTGCTAATTGGGTTTTTCTATTGCAAACGTTTATTGAGAAAACACCATGGGCCATGACCTCAGGCAACGCACACAGTTTCTAAGAATAAACCGTGTTGGATCAATGAACAATTACACATGACATCCTCTTGAAAACTGTTTGCGTTAGGCCACCTTGCGCAAACGATTACCAAATAAAAAGTGTCCGTGATGGACAGCCTTTGCCACACAGTTTCTTATACGCACCGTGTGTGATGCATTCAATAACGCAAACGATAAAATTGTTAATATCGTGTGCAATGGCAATGTTATCACAAACAATTTAATGGAGAAAATTGTGTGTGATGTACCTGCGAACGGAAATGTTTTCCTTGGAGTGACTATGTGGGATGTATATACGAATGGAAACATACTTCTTGGATTAACTGTGTGGGATGTACATACTAACGGAAACATATTCCTTGGGTTAAATGTGTGGAATGTACATATGAACGGAAACATTTAGCGGGCACTGGCCGTGTGGGATATACTTACGACCGGAAACGATTTCGCGCGTATAATTGTATTTTTTAGCACAACTGTACATATAACCGTATGTGATCGCTCGCCGGTCGCACACGACCTCATTTTGCCAAGCGTGTGTTCTAGTAGGGCATATCCCTGACAGTTTCTAGGTCGTGTGGGAAGGACCCCCCTATCGCAGTCACTCACTAGGCGACGGTTCCAAATGCCATCGTAGAAAGGGGTTAAAAACCGTTTGTATAGCACCTCAATGTACCAGTGCTTGAGAAGCGGAAGCAGGTAGTAGACAAAAATAAATAAGGCAAATAAAGCAGTTCACTAACACTACAGATATTAAAAGTGACGATAACTCAAGGGAACACTTCGTCGATGTGAGCCAGCTGTAGAGCATGGCCTTTCTGATGTAGCCAATGTGCTCCATCCCAAATGGAGCAACTCGAACACCATCCCAAGACTACAAAAATTGAAACATATAGAATCCACAATCATGAATGCAAAAAAGAACAAAAAACACCAGTTTCACATAAAAATAAAAGAACAGTTGAGGAGTATGGTGGAGCGGGGCTACAAGGAAGATACCCATTTGACTGAAGTGGGACAACCACATGTTTCAACGCAAAGCCATCAAGTGTAGGAGGATTTATCAGCTCATCAGAACTTGAGCTACCTTCTTTCCATGCACGCTTGATAATTTTAACCATCCTCCTAAAAACATCGTTCACTTCAGACCGCATTTGGCTGCCAGGTTTATTGACCGAGTCAAGAAATTCAAACCGCCTTTCCTTCACATTCAAGGTGACTACAAAGTAATGGCCAATGCCACCCCTCATGTCTGGTGGATCAAATGTTGCAAACAAGACCTATTGGAAGTAAAAATAAATAAAAGTATTACAAGAACAAGAAATAGAACACTATAAAACCAACACAAAAATGGTTTTAGACACATAAAGACATTACATACCATATAATTTTTTTCGACATGTTCCTCAGCTTTTGAAGAGAACATCAATGTCACACTCCTGCCTACACTACCACCATTCCAAATACTTGTCTGCCAAAAAAACCAAACAAGAAACTGTGTCGAAGCAAACATGTCATCACACGAAAACAAAAAAGAGAATGAAATAACAAACAAAAAGTTCTGCATGCTTACACAAATATGGTACGGGACAACCATTGTCGGAGATCCCTTAAACTTATCTACCAGCAAAGAAAACCCGAGATCTACAAGGCCTGTAGTGAGCATCCCTTTATCCCAAAAAGATTGACCAACTTCGCCAATGGTCATATCGGCCAACTCAGTTTTAAAAGCAATCATGTCCCTGAATTTTTTTTTGAAATACTGAAACATAAGATACTACAAAAATAACAAGAATGAGAAAGGGAAAAAACTGCAATTAGAAAATACATATTAACAAAACAATTTATAAAAAGCCATACTTCTTCTTTTTGTCCCTCTGAGCCCTGGTAACAACATTTTACAACTCATTGTATCATTTGAGAAGAGTTGGATCAATGCTCAACGGTGTCACAATAGGAAGTTCGTCATCTGCAATAAAAATATAAGGGAACAAATAAAAGATGAAGTTCACCTATCTAAAAAATGAAGTTCAATTGTAAGATAAGGAAATGTGCTAGCTAGCAACTATTTTGAAAATCACCAACAAAGAAGAAGTTCACTTATTATTAAACGTCTAATGCAGCTACCATAGTAACTAAAAAATGAATGAGAAAAACTTCAACTTCACTGTTCGAAACAAAACACTTGCCTTCAGTGTCAGAGTCTTCATGTTGTTGTTCTTCAGAGCTAACCAAAACATTTTCTTGGCTAGGTTGCGATGAAACCACCATAGCCCCACTAGACTGCCCTACTATAGCAACATCAGCATTGTCTAGATTTCAATAGTCCGGTCAACCGCAACGTCCTTAGATAATTCAGCTACATGAGGCTCCACTCTGAATACATCAGGAACATCATTGGACACCAGACAAACAGGAGAACTAGCAACACTACCAGCAGGAATTACATTCTCCAGCGGCTTCTCAATGTGGGATTCCTGAGCTACAAAAGGTTCTGCACTATCAACGGCAACTGATACAAAAGCATTCACACTGTCAACACCAGCAACAACATAATCCCCCTGGTTCACACGAACAACGCCAACCGATTGATGAACTTCTACGTTTTCATCTCCCAGTTGTAAAAAGTTTAAAAAAACCACAATAACACAAATGAGGGAGGGGATAATTAAAACAACGACACGCAGTTCATTTATGTAATAGAATGCATCCCACATATGCAAAAATAAACTACAGTTCACTTATGTAAAAAGACTGTAGCCCACATATGTAAAAGAACTGCAGTTCACTTATGTAAAAGACTACAACACATATGCAAAAACAAACTACGGTTCAATTATGTAAAAAGACTACAGCCCACATATGTAAAAGAACTACAGTTCACTTACGTAAAAGACTACATCCCACATATGCAAAAAGAACTATAGTTCACTTAAAAGACTGAAGCTCACACATGCAAAACTATGCAGCTCTCATATGTAAAAGAAATGCAAATGAGTGAACAGAATAGCGTACGTCAAGATTTTAACAACAACAAAATTAGATTACAACCCACTAACCAAAATAGTAATTCCACTAAACCTTATCAGCTACAACATCCGGAGGGGACACACATGAACCAAGTCATCATCCTTCTCAGAGCCGTCGTAGGAATCTTTGTGCAGATCACAAGCAGCAATTCCAGTCTACAGGCATAGAACAAACCAAAACGAAATAAGATTGTAACATCCAAAAAAGGAAGAAAAAAACATCAATGATGCACAAGCAGTACACATTTTACAATCGTGAGGTACAAAAAAATGGAAAGCAAAAAAATATAGGTTCAAGAAGAGAAGCACATGGTAGAACAGCCATGGAAGAAGTACTTATACCTGACCAATTCCATCGTGCCTAGATGCATGAACACCAGAAGAATCCAGTCCAACCTATGACAAAAAAAAGAGTGAGGAGCAGTCCACATAATACATGAAAGAGGTGCAAAAGGACAGAAAATGGCCAACATACATTATCAGCGCCGGCACCAGCGTCCAGTCGGATCATTTCATCTAAAGTGTGCTCATCATCCTTCTCATATCAAGTGCATTTTTCTTCATGTGAATGTTTCAACTGGGAACATGAAGATCGAATATTCGTCACTGCAATCTTCAAGATTTCAACCACGCCACAATCAAAATTTTGAGCGGCAACAACATCTTCTTTACGGGGGCCATGGCCAGCAGGAAAAAACCAGCAACTGTCCTCAACCTATCACTAGAGGTTGGCAAATGTTTAGTTAACTTCAAAATCTTCAGAAGAAGCTCATCAAACTCCTTGTGTTTTTTGCCGCAACAAATGTCTGTTCAGAAGAGCTTCTATTATCAAACATCTGACGACCATGAAACCACGAGTAGGTGGCAGCTCATCATCACAGGCAGGATGCTGGCTACAGATAGGCTCATAGAACCTAGCATGACTGCTAGGCCCCGCATCAAAGCTGCCACACAACACTGCAGCAGGCCTACCATTGCAAAAAAGATAAAAAGGGAAAGAAGTACACATGTGAATACTAGAAAGTTCAAATTTATAATGAGTGCATTTTTAAAAAAAAACTATGATCATAAAAACTCTGATGCACTAACCGGCAGCCTCCCAAATTTGTATGCTTCAAGATAAATGTTTCCCTTGACAACCATATTCTTGTTGTATAACTTCAGCAGGTCCTTGTTCGTCAAGAATGACGTGCGTGGTGTCAATGTGTGCATAACTAAAAATTTGCGAAGCTTCAAGCAATCAAGATACATAATCAGGGGGACAATGGCACAACCCACTGCATGATTTTGCTTTCTACCTTTTTTCTGCCACTTCACCACAGCTACCTGCAGCTCATCAATAACAAGCAGACAAAAGTCCATCTGCGCCATAGCCGCATAATCCATGTTCTCAACCATGGTAGCAACCCAGCACAAACGAACTTCAGGCCCGGGGCAAAGCAAATTCTAATAAAGTATCAGGAAGAACACCTTGATGCAAGATCAACTGTCACATGATCATCATCCTCCACCAACACCGCCAGCTTCTGAACCAAGTCCTTGACACCTATACTTCGTGAACGGTCAAAGCCAATCTCATCCTTGAGGGCAGACAATGAGTCATCATGGCCACTGGTAGCAGGCATGGGTGCAGGGCGACGTCCCGTAGGGAAACCAATAATGTGATGAACTGCATCACGATTGATTCAAAGAACCCTTCCATTCCCAAAGTCCATTGTCATCGTGGCAGAGTCAATCACTCCCATCAGATAGCACATAAGAATGTGTGACACATTTTTATTTACTACAAATTCAAAGACAACACCAAAGCTAGCATCCCAAACATGATTACAGTGTGCTTCTTTTAATAAAGCAGCAGCTTTGCACACAGTGGGGAGCGACACACGTATGGTCTTGTTAAATCGAGCATCATCTCTCTCGCCATCATTCTCACATCCCTAGTTCTGGTATGACCTAGACTAGCTAGTCATTTGTGCATCATGTTTAAATTCCATTTAAATTTGAAATGAGGATTTGTGAAACCCTCAGAATCATTTCTGGAAATGACCCAAATAAAAAAATTGCTCCAAAAAGGTCCAAGAAAATTCTCATGTTGCTCTCTGAAAATATTGGATAGGGATAAAAATCAAACCAATATTTTTAAGAGCTCATAAGTATTTATTTTGGTCATTTGGAATTAATCCAGTAATTAATTGCTTTGGATATATATATTTGCTATATATATAATATATGTCCAAAAATTCTGTTAATTGGTGTGGAGTTTTGGAGCAATCCAATTAGTTCCTACAAGAATTTACGGAAGTAAATAAAATGATTTAGTATTATTATTAAATCAAAACAAATGTCAGAAAAAAATAGAAAAGAAACAAAATGGGAAAAACCTACCTGGACTTTACATGGGCCAATTTACCTGGCCTGCTGCCGCTCTGGCCTAGCCTAACTGGCCACCGCACCGTCCCCCACCTCGCGCCAGTAGGCGAGGCGCGTGACCGGCGCGCGCGCTCCGCGCACCACAGGAGCTGCCTGCCTGGCTCCCCCTCACCGCCTGGATGTTCCGCGTGACGCCACGCGCCGCCCCGGAACCCCTCTCACTCTCATTCCCCCTTCCCTGCCTCCTCTGCTCTCTCTCTCTCTCTGGACCGAATGAGCCGGTCGCCGCCGTTCGCTGCCCCCGTGCTCCCCGCCGCCCCCTCGCCCCTCTGTCATGCCCAGAAGCTCCGCCACATCGGCCCCTACCTCTCCGCCAAGTCGTGCATCGCCGGACGCCCCGTGGAGCCTTCGCTGTCGCCTTGTTCACCTCCGGCCGCCATGGATCTCCATCGCCGCTCACCGTTGTCAGCGCGTCCCCGAGCCTGCTGAGCTGCTCTTCTGATCCACTGTGAGCCTCGCGTCGGTTCCCCCTTCTCCCCTGCCTCCCCGTGCACCGCAACGCTGCGCCCGCTCGAGCCGAGCTCCGTCAGCCGCCGCGAGTTTCGCTCCGGCGAGCTCCGCCGCCCCCGCAGCCTCTCGTCTGCTCCCCTAGATGCGCGCGAGCACTAGCTCCTCGGAGATGGTCTTCTTGTCCCATTTGGTCACCGGAGGACCAAATCCGAGGCCCTCCGCCGTGTCTGGCCTCGCCGGTGTCGAGTCGCTGGCGGGTTTGACCCCGCTGACCAGGGGTTTGACCTCCCCTGGTTCGCTGACAAGTGGGCCCAGGCCCCTGCTAATTTTAGTTAAGTCTTAATTAAACCTAATTAGCCTGTTGATACTAACATGTGGGCCCAGAACCTTAACTAAGCTAGATTAGGATTAGATTAGTGTTGATTTACTTAAGTTAGTTAGTTAGACACTGACATATGGGTCCCACTGGTCAGGTTTGACCTGGATCGACTCGTTGACCTGCTGATGTCACTCAGACGTCATGCTGACGCAATTAATTCTCTTCTGGTTTTAAATTAAATCAGGAAATTCCAGAAAATTAGCTATACTTCAAAAATTCATAGAAATTCAACCGTAGCTCAGATGGAAATAAGTTATATATGAACAATTATCAGAAAAATTCAATCTATCCATCTGTACCATTTTCATCCATGACAAACCAACCTATGCATGCTGTATATATGAAAACACACTTATGGCATTTAAAGGGACTTAAATTAGAGTTGCATTTGAACCTTTGGTTCAAATGGACCTGTTCCAAGTTGAATGCTAAATGCATTAGCTCAAAACACATCACATATTCATGCATCATATTGTTGCATATGCTTGTGTTTGATTGTCGACACCGTTCCTTCTCGATAGGTCTTGCTCCGGAGACCGTTCCAGAGTACCTGTCTGAGGAGTAGTGCCCCCTCTGTTGATCTACCAGGCAAGCAAACCCCCTTGTTCATTCCAATACAATCCTACTCTCTCGCTCCTGCTCTCTGTTATTGCATTAGGACAACAACGATTCAATTGCTACTTTGTGATGCGGTAGTTGAACCCATTCCTTTGCATGACCTGTCATTGCCACAGTAAATAGTTGAAACCCACTAGCATGTGTAGGAGTTGATTCAAGCCATTGTTGTGTTCCTACCATGCCTTGCTTGCTATTTCTTAGAGTGTGTCAGGTCTGATTCATTGGGAATGAATTGGAGTGCAATGTTCGATGTTGTGATGCTGAGAGTGAAGTGTGTGCACATGATTTGGTATAGGTAGCGGTGAGAGGCCATGTAGGAGTACATGGTGGGTTGTCTCACTGGAACCGTCCTTAAGCACTGAGTTCTATGTATGTTGTCCAATGACTCGATACTACCACACATTGGGATCCTCAATTGACTCTCTCGACTTATTAATCGACTTGATCTCTGTCCAGGAGTCGCAACAAGTTTCTGGTGTGAGCATGTGTGAAGAAGTACACCCCTGCAGGGTTAACATGATCTATTCGAATAGCCGGGTCCGTGGTTATGGACTTCTTGGATGCTTACGTGGTACATAGACAACTTAAAGTGGGTACTCTAAAATGCTCAAGACAAGTGTGAGTGCTATGGATGGCCTTCTCGTAGAGAGACGGGGATGAATCCATAGTAGTGTATTGATGTGGTGATTAGTGGACTCGTGTGTGTTTTCTTACCTCAAAGAAGTTTCTCGTAGTCGTAGAACATGATAGCCACTGAGTCAAAGCTGGCTTGCTGCAACTAGACCCCACATTACCTTCTTGATACAAATGCATGTCTGATAGGATCTGATGTAAGTCTTGTTGAGTACCTTTGTACTCACGTTTGCTTTATTTATGTTTTGGAGGTGAGACATCTGTCTCACTAGTAGTACCGCTTGGACTTCGACGAGTAGCTTGTTACCTCAGCTACGATCTTGTACCCTTGGGAGGGACTTGTAGATAGTCAGGCTTCTCAGCCTTTTTCTTTTGTAGTTGTCTGTACTCAGACATGTAATGCTTCTGTTTATTGTATGCTCTGAATGATGGGTCATGAGACCTCTGTTTGTATTATTGCTATGTGGCTCTTCTGGGCCTTTATCTATATGAGTTTGAGTTATGTTCTGATGCCATGTTGTACAACACATGCATGTTATGCGTACGTGTGACGTGTATTGCTATGTGTGGGATCCGACAACCTAGTTGTTTATCCTTGGTAGCCTCTCTTATGGGGAAATGTAGTCTAGTGCTTCTACTGAGCCATGGTAGTCTACTACAGCCCGGTTCACCGGACTCCTACTAGCCCAGCACTGCTGCTCCGTAACACCTAGACTGGCCGGCATGTGATTCACATCGTTCCTGTGTCTGTCCCTTCGGGGAAATGTCATGCGGTGACATCCGGAGTCCTGCCTAGCCTGCTACAGCCCGGGTTCCAGGAGTCCTGTTAGCCCAGTTGCTACAGCCCAGATTCACACGCTGATGACCGACTTGCTCGATGTTGTTTCATGTATGCCTGTCCCTGTAAGTTAGTGCCATTTTGGTTTCACGACTAGTCATGTCGGCCCGGGTTCTCTGTCATATGGATGCTAGCAACACAATCATATACGTGAGCCAAAAGGCGCAAACGGTCCTGGGCCATGGTAAGGCGACAACCGTGGGAATGCCGTGCGTGAGGCCGCAAAGTGATATGAGGTGTTACATGCTAGATCAGTGTGACTTAGAATCGGGGTCCCGACAGCTTTGGTATCAGAGCCTGACTGCCTGTAGGATTACCAAGCCAACCTGGTCGAAGTTGATTCTAGAAATTCTTTAGTTATATAGGGGAATTGATTGTGGAAGGGAACGTAAGGCTCTTTTTACTCCTCATACCTTATGCCTTCTGATCTGAGTCATCCTACTTTTCTACGGGGTTAAGGAACTAGGCTTTCTCCTCCGTCTATCAGGATCACGTGTTACTACTCTGTAGTCTCTTAGGATTGGTTGATCAGAGTCGTATTCCAGTTTTTGAGTACTTTTGGTGTAGTCTGTTTAGTACTATCACAGAACCTTCAGTGATGATGTTGAGTATGGTGCTACCCCGTCTTTTGGAGAATGTCTCATTTTGAGCATTTTACAACCGTTATGCTGCCGGAATTGTCCTAGGAGCTCAAGAGATAGTATTTTCCTTGTACTATATTCTATATCCTTATGATGATACTGAATCCATCCTTGTTTCCTTGGTTGGTTCTTCAGGATGTCGTTAGTTAACCGAAGTTCTGTTGCTTGTAGCCGGAACCCCGAAGATGGTAGGGATGAGGATCCTCCTGACCAGCCTTCGTTGGCAGAGTTCATGTTAGAGATGGAGAAGAACAAGCGAGAGTCTAACCGCTTGTTAGCACATATTGAGGAGAACACCGCCCATCAGTACAAAGAGTCTGCGTCCATTCATGACTTCATTGGCCTGAAACCACCTACCTTCCATGATTCCATTGAACCACTCGATGCACATGACTGGCTCCGTAGTATCACACACAAGCTGCGTTCCGCGAGCGTAGCTGAAGGTGACAAGGTCACCTATCCTGCATATCACTTGGAAGGTCCTGCTAGTCTTTGGTGGCAGAACTTTGAGGCTATGCTTCCAGCTGGCCAGATACCCACCTGGAGAGATTTCACTTAGGCTTTTCGTGAGCATCACATTCCTCAAGCCCTCATTGACCGCAAGAGAGAAGAGTTCTGTAGTTTCACCCAGAGTAAGATGGCTGTTGATGCTTATAGCAGAGAGTTTGAGAACCTTTCCCGCAATGCTACCGAGGAGGTGTCCACAGACGCCAAGAAGCAGGCTAGGTTCCGAAAGGGTCTCAACCCCAAGTTGCGTCGTGATCTCCACCTGCATCACTGTGATACATTCCAGGCCCTTGTGAACAAGGCCATTAATGCAAAGACAGCTCAACTCACTTATGAGGAGTCTCGTAAGCACAGCTGTGATTTGGGTTCTTCCTCCGGTTCTAGTTCTCAGAAGCGCCGGATTTGGGTTCCGAACTCCGCTCTTCCACCCGGTTATTCGCCGAGGCCATCCTTGTGGTACCTCCCCCAGTTAAGTTGTATGCTCCACCCAGGTCTATTGGTAGACTGCTTGTCAACGTGGGTCCATGTCCTACCTCAGGGACTTGCTTCACATGTGGAGAGCCAGGAGACTATGCACTTGACTTCTCTCAAGCCAACTATGCTCCACCCCAGCCCGAGGAGTCTGTTCTTCGTGGTAAGCCATCACGCAAGACAATCAGTGTCAAGTCAGCTTCCACTAAACCTGGACATGTGCATCATGTCTTAGCTAAAGACGCTCATGATGATCCGGATGTTGTTCTTGGTACACTCCTTGTCAATTGCCATCCAGCTTTGGTTCTGTTCGATACCGGAGCATCTCACTCCTTCATTTCTGAAATCTATGCTAACTTGCACAACATTTCATTTTGTGATATGCCCTCTCCACTAGTCATTCAAACTCCTGGATCAAAATGAAAAACTTCTAGTGTAAGCCACAGTAATGAAACCCTTGTTGACAGAGTTGTATTCCTTGCATCACTTATAGCTCTCAAGTGTATAGATATTAACATCATCTTGGGTATGGACTGGATGAAAGCTCATTATGCCAAGATTGATTGTTACACAAGGTCTGTTCAGCTTACACATCCATGTGGCAAGATAGTCACTGTCTCCACCAGAGTTGCAAGGCATCAGCTCTATTCTCTTAATGCCAACCCTCTTCCTGATCTTGGAGATGTCTCGGTAGTCCGTGACTTTCCGGATGTCTTTCCAGAGGAACTGCCAGGTATTCCACCTGACAGAGATGTAGAGTTTGTCATAGATCTTATCCCAGGATCCGCTCCAATCTCTAGGAGACCTTACAAGATGGCACCCTTAGAGCTAGCTGAGCTTAAGAAACAGCTTGATGATTCCTTACAAAAGGGTTTCATCCGTCCTAGTTCTTCTCCCTGGGCTTGCCCCGTCCTCTTCGTCAAGAAGGATGGTACGGACCGAATGGTTGTAGATTATCGTCCCGTTAATTTGGTCACGATAAAGAACAAGTATCCGCTCCCCAAGATCAACGACCTGTATGATCAGCTCGCTGGATCCTCAGTCTTTTCAAAGATGGATTTGAGGTTAGGCTACCACCAAATCAAGATCAGAAATGGGCACATTCCTAAGACGGCTTTTGTCACTCGTTATGGCCAGTACGAGTACACCGTCATGTCCTTTGGTCTAACCAATGCTCCAGCTACATTCCCTCGCTTGATGAACTCGATTTTCATGGAGTACTTAGATACGTTCGTCATGGTTTACCTCGATGATATTCTTATTTACTCGAAGAACAAGGAAGAGCATGCCGAACATCTTAGACTTGTGTTAGAGAAACTCAGAGAGCACCGCCTTTATGCCATGTTCTCCTGGTGCGAATTTTGGTTGCCAGAAGTGACCTACCTGGGCCACGTGATATCTGGTAAGGGCATTTCTGTCAATCCCGAGAGAGTTCAGGCCGTTCTTGATTGGACTCCGCCTGAAACGTATAAGCAAGTTAGGAGTTTCCTTGGCCTAGCCAGTTATTGTCGCCGCTTCATTGAGAACTTCTCCAAAGTGGCCAAACCTCTCACGGAACTTCTCAAGAAAGATAAAAAGTTTGAGTGGTCCCCATAGTGTGAGCATAGTTTTCAGGAGCTGAAAAGACGCCTGACTTCTGCTCCCATACTTGTGCCACCGGATTTCGCTAAAGACTTTGTTATCTACTGCGACGCCTCACGACAGGGACTAGGTTGCATTCTTATGCAGGATCATCATGTGATTGCCTATGCATCTCGACAGTTGCATCCACATGAGGAGAATTATCCTACTCATGATCTAGAGCTTGCAGCCGTAGTCTATGCACTTAAGACATGGCGACATTACCTTCTTGGTAAACGTTGCGAGATTTACACCGATCACTAGAGTCTCAAGTATATTTTCACCCAACCAGATTTGAACCTTAGGCAAAGACGTTGGTTGGAGTTGATCTCAGATTACGACTTAGGGATTAACTACACCCCAGGCAAGGGCAATGCCATGGCTGATGCGCTAAGTCGTAAATCCTATTGCAACAATCTCATGTTGTGACAGGGCCAACCACTTCTCCATGAGGAATTCTGTAAGCTTAATCTTCACATTGCTCCTCACGGATTCCTTTGTACCTTGGTGGTGAAACCTACTCTTGAGGATCAGGTCATAACTAGCCAGCAATATGATACGGGTATTTTTCGAATCAAGGATAACGTTCGGAAGGGAGCTGCTGGTAGTTTCTCTGTTGATGATCGAGGTGTTGTTTTCTTCGAGAACCGTCTGGTGGTTCCCAAGAAGCAACATCTTCGACAACTGATTCTTAAGGAGGCGCATGAATCTCCTCTCACGATTCATCCCGGAAGCACTAAGATGTATCAAGACCTACGCCAGAGGTTCTGGTGGACTAGGATGAAGAGAGAAATTGCTCAGTTCATTTCTAACTGCGACGTTTGTCGTCGCGTTAAGGCAGAGCATCAAAGGCCTGCTGGCACCCTTTAGCCTTTAGCTATTCCTTAGTGGAAATGGGATAAAGTTGGTATGGACTTCATCACTGGCTTTGCCAGGACCATGAGAGGGAATAATGCTATCTTCATAGTCATTGATCATCTTTCCAAAGTGGCTCACGTCCTACCTGTTCGAGAGAGTATCACTACTAGTCAGCTCCCTAACTTATATATTTCTCAAATAGTGTCACTTCATGGTGTTCCACTAGAGATCAATTCAGACCATGGTAGTCTTTTCACTTCTCATTTCCGGGAGAGTTTCCAAATTGCCATGGGCACCCATCTTTCCTTCAGTACCACTTTCCACCCTCAATCAAGTGGTCAAGTGGAAAGGGTCAACCAAATTCTCGAAGACATGCTTAGAGCTTGTGTTATCTCATTCAGCTTGGATTGGGAGAAGTGTCGTCCCTTCGCCGAGTTTGCTTATAACAATAGCTACCAATCCAGCCTCAAGAAATCTCCTTTTGAGGTTCTGTATGGACGAAGATGTCGAACACCTTTGAACTGGTTAGAAACTGGTGAAATACAATTCTTTGGACCGGATATGATCCAGGAGGGAGAAGAGCAAGTTCGCATCATTCGTGAGAATTTGAAAATAGCCCAATCTCGTCAAAAGAGCCAGTATGACCGTCGTCATAAGGAAGTGGCGTATGAAGTTGGCGACAAGGCTTATCTTCGGGTTACTCCTTTGAAGGGTACCCATCGTTTCGGTATCAAGGGCAAGTTGGCTCCTCGTTACATTGGTCCTTTTCGCATTCTCGCTAAACGAGGAGAGGTTGCCTACCAGTTGGAACTACCCCCACATCTTTCTCGAGTACATGATGTCTTCCACGTCTCTCAACTCAGGCGTTACTTCTCGGATTCCATCCGTGAAGTGGACCACGAAACGCTTGACCTCCAAGATAACCTCACATATCGAGAGTACCATGTTCGCATTCTTGATCAAGCAGAGCGTGTCACTTGACGTCATAACATCAGGTTTCTCAAAGTTCAGTGGTCTCATCATTCTGAGAGAGAAGCTACTTGGGAGCGAGAAGATCGTCTTCGACTGGAGTACCCCACTTTCTTTCCGTCGACCCCTGAATCTCGGGACTAGATTCTTTCAAGTGGGGGCGAGTTGTCACATCCCTAGTTCTGGTATGACCTAGACTAGATAGTCATTTGTGCATCATGTTTAAATTCCATTTAAATTTGAAATGAGGATTTGTGAAACCCTCAGAATCATTTCTGGAAATGACCCAAATAAAAAAATTGCTCCAAAAAGGTCAAAGAGAATGCTCATGTTGCTCTCTGAAAATATTGGACAAAGATAAAAATGAAACCAATATTTTTAAGAGATCATAAGTATTTATTTTGGGCATTTGGAATTAATCCAGTAATTAATTGCTTTGGATATATATTTGCTATATATATAATATATGTCCAAAAATTCTGTTAATTGGTGAGGAGTTTTGGAGCAATCCAACTAGTTCCTACAAAAATTTACAGAAATAAATAAAATGATTTAGTATTATTATTAAATCAAAACAAGTGTCAGAAAAAAATAGAAAAGAAACAAAATGGGAAAAACCTACCTGGACTTTACCTGGGCCGATTTACCTGGCCTGCTGCCGCTCTGGCCTAGCCCAACTGGCCACCGCACCGTCCCCCACCTAGCGCCAGTAGGCGAGGCGCGTGCCCAGCGCGCGTGCGCGCTCTGTGCGCCACGGGAGTTGCCTGCCTGCCTGGCTCCCCCTCGCCGCCTGGATGTTCCACGTGACGCCACGCGCCGCCCCGGTACCCCTCTCACTGTCATCCCCCCTTCCCTGCCTCCTCTGCTCTCTCTCTCTCTCTCTCTCTCTCGCTGGACCAAACGAGCCGGTCGCCGATCGTTCGCTGCCCCCGCACTCTCCGCCGTCCCCTCGCCCCTCCATCGTGCCCAGAAGCTCCGCCACCTCATCCGCTACCTCTCCACGAAGCCATGCATCGCCGGACGCCCCATGGAGCCGTCGCCTTCTTCACCTCCGGCCGCCGTCGATCTCCGTCGCTGCTCGCCGCCATCAGCGCGTCCCCGAGCCCGCTGAGCTGCTCTTCCGCTCCACTGTGAGCCTCGCATCGGTTCCCCCTTCTCCCCTGCCTCCCCGTGCACCGCAGCGCTGCGCCCGCTTGAGCCGAGCTCCGGCTGCCACCGCGAGCTTCGCTTCGGCGAGCTCCGCCGCCCCCACAGCCTCCCGTCTGCTCCCCTAGATGCGCGCGAGCACCAGCTCCTCGGAGATGGTCTCCACGGCCCATTTGGTCTTCGGACGACGAAATCTGAGGCCCTCCGCCGCGTATGGCCTCGCCGGCGTCGAGTAGCCAGCGGGTTTGACCCCGCTGACTAGGGGTTTGACCTCCCCTGGATCACTGACAAGTGGGCCCAGGCCCCTTCTAATTTTAGTTAAGTGTTAATTAAACCTAATTAGCCTGCTGATACTGACATGTGGGCCCAGGACCTTAACTAAGCTAGATTAGGATTAGATTAGTGCTAATTAACTTAAGTTAGTTAGTTAGACACTGACATATGGGTCCCACTGGTCAGGCTTGACCTGGACCGACCCGTTGACCTGCTGATGTCACTCAGACGTCATGCTGACGCAATTAATTTTTTTCTGGTTTTAAATTAAATCAGGAAATTCCAGAAAATTAGCTATACTTCAAAAATTCATAGAAATTCAACCGTAGCTCAGATTGAAATAAGTTATATATGAAAAATTATCAGAAAAATTCAATCTATCCATCCGTACCATTTTCATGCATGAAAAACCAACCTATGCATGCTGTATATATGAAAACACACTTATGGCATTTAAAGGGACTTAAATTAGAGTTGCATTTGAACCTTTGGTTCACATGGACCTCTTCCAAGTTGAATGCTAAATGCATTAGCTCAAAACACATCACATATTCATGCCATATTCATGCATCATATTGTTGCATATTCTCGTGTTTGATTGTCGACACCGTTCCTTCTCTATAGGTCTTGCTCCGGAGACCGTTCCAGAGTACCTGTCTGAGGAGCAGTGCCCCCTCTGTTGATCTACCTGGCAAGCAAACACCCTTGTTCATTCCGATACAATCCTACTCTCTCGCTCCTGCTCTCTGTTATTGCATTAGGACAACAACGATTCAATTGCTACTTTGTGCTGCGGTAGTTGAACCCATTCCTCTGCATGACCTATCATTGCCACAGTAAATAGTTGAAACCCACTAGCATGTGTAGGAGTTGATTGAAGCCATTATTGTGTTCCTACCATGCGTTGATTGCTTTTGCTTAGAGTGTGTCAGGTCTGATTCATTGGGAATGAATTGGAGTGCAATGTTCGATGTTCTGATGCTGAGAGTGAAGTGTGTGCACACGATTTGGTAAAGGTAGCGGTGAGAGGCCATGTAGGAGTACATGGTGGGTTGTCTCACTGGAACCGTCCTTAAGCACTGAGTTCTACGTATGTTGTTCAATGACTCGATACTACCACACATTAGGATCCTTAATTGACTCGCTCGACTTATTAACCGACTTGATCTCTGTCCAGGAGTCGCAACTAGTTTCCGGTGTTTGTAGGTAGTGCTATTTTTCTACCGGGTGGCACCCGACAGGGTGGACTTGGGAGAGACTAGGCATAGTGGCACGGTGTACCAATTGGCTCCCGGATGGTGGGCTTGGGAACCCTGCTCACATCGTTTGGGGCCGTGTGTGACACCCCGGCCGGATCTCCTTGCGGATGGAACCCGAATAGGCAATAAACCTGGACTAGAGTCTTGTATGGTTAGTCAGGTCGTGGCCGACACCCTCGCCAGGCTTCCGCTTGAAGGTTGCCGAGATACATGACGTGTACATGGCGGTAAGTGGCGAGAGCGTGTGTGAAGAAGTACACCCATACAGGGTTAACATGATCTATTCGAATAGCGGGGTCCGCGGTTATGGACTTCTTGGATGCTTACGTGGTACATAGACAACTTAAAGTGGATACTCTAAAATGCTCAAGACAAGTGTGAGTGCTTTTGATGGCCTTCTCATAGAGAGACGGGTATGAATCCATAGTAGTGTATTGATGTGGTGATTAGTGGACTCATGTGCGCTTTCTTACCTCAAAGAAGTTTCTCGTAGTCGTAGAACAGGATATCCACTGAGTCAAAGCTGGCTTGCTGCAACTAGACCCCACATTACCTTTTGATACAAATGCATGTATGATAGGATCTTATGTAAGTCTTGCTGAGTACCTTTGTACTCATGTTTGCTTTATTTATGTTTTGGAGGTGAGACATCTATCTCACTATTAGTACCGCTTGGACTTCGATGAGTAGCTTGTTACCTCAGCTACGATCTTGTACCCTTGGGAGCTACTTGTAGATAGTCAAGCTTCTCAGCCTTTTTCTTTTGTAGTTGTCTGTACTCAGACATGTAATGCTTCCGTTGCTTGTATGCTCTGAGTGATGGGTCATGAGACCTCTGTTTGTATTATTGCTATGTGGCTCTTCTGGGCCTTTATCTATATGAGTTTGAGTTATGTTGTGATGCCATGTTGTACAACCCATACTTGCATGTTATGCGTACGTGTGACGTGTATTGCTATGTGTGGTATCCGACAACCTAGTTGTTTATCCTTGGTAGCCTCTCTTATGGGGAAATGTAGTCTAGTGCTTCCACTGAGCCATGGTAGTCTGCTACAGCCCGGTTCACCGGAGTCCTGCTAGCCCAGCACTAATGCTCCAGAACACCTAGACTGGCCGTCATGTGATTCACATCGTTCCTGTGTTTGTCCCTTCGGGGAAATGTCACGCGGTGACATCCGGAGTCCTGCCTAGCCTTCTACAGCCCGGGTTCCCGGAGTCCTGTTAGCCCAGTTGCTACAGCCCGGATTTACACGCTGCTGACCGACATGCTCGATGTTGTTTCATGTATGCATGTCCCTGTAAGTTAGTGCCACTTTGGGTTCATGGCTAGTCATGTCGGCCCAGGTTCTCCGTCATACGGATGCTAGCGACACTATCATATACGTGAGCCAAAAGGCACAAACGGTCCTGGGCCATGGTAAGGCGACACCCGTGGGAATGCCGTGCATGAGGCTGCAAAGTGATATGAGGTGTTACATGCTAGATCGGTGTGACTTAGAATCGGGGTCCCGACAATCATCTTTAGTTACCTTGCTCTTACTAGACTTATTCCTCTGTGTAAAGGAAAATCTAGTTCACATTAGAAGATTAGCCACAAAAGAGAAAAAAAGGCAGATAGAATAACAATGAAAGAAACAAATGCAGTCCACTTCAACAATCCTTTGGAACAACATCCACCTCCCCACCAAAGTCAGCATCAACATCTGCGCCGCCATCATCACGGGGCCACTTGGGTTAACTCTTAGATGGACCATAGTCTTTCCGTCTACTAGTCTGAACATCCCTCACAAAATCAGCAAGCACAAATTCATCATCGTCAGAGTTGGGCCCTTCACTGACATGTGGTCACTTCCGCTGAGGATCCTCTGCACCAGCTTCAGCAGTTCTCTTACCAAGGTTCTTATTCATGCAAGAAACATGAGGACTCCGCTGAGGAGTACCACCTTCCTCAGCAACAGAACTCAGTCTCTCCTTTTGCAAAGCAGGCTGCTTGACTTCACCAAATTTGGCACCCTTGGCAGCATCTATAGTGCTTCTCTTTCTCCGCATACTCCTTTGAGTCATTTTCAAACCTCATCTTTTTCTTGCATTGCTTCAATTCATGTGCACAAAGTTGTTCCAGGACAATCCACTCCCGCATAACTTCCTCTATACCATCAACAGATTGAGATTGTGTTTCAGACAAGATGGGGCGCCTAAGGCTCTGGTGAAAGCTCACACCAATGACACCCTCTGCAAAATAATGGTCAACCAATTGAGTAACCTCCTCAAACCCAGGCGCCCCAGCACAAAAACCAGACACTTTGTCAAAGTGAAGTTTAACTATGGTCATTAAGAAGTGCACAAACGGAACAAATGCAGTACACCTATACATATAAATGCAGTGCTGCATACACAAGCTAAATAAAAATAATGTAGTTCATATATCAATGTAATGGAGTTCACCCGTCTGCATGCAACAACTTGAATAAGACAACAATGCAGTTCACACATACATATAGTGGAGTTGACATACACATATAAATGGAATGCTACATACACTAACTTCACGTTTGTTTCCAAAAAATGTCTGACCAGATACAGCAAGGCAACAACAATTTGTACAACATCAAGTAAGCATCATACACAATAAACAAAGCATTCACATCAAAAATACCAAGTATTTATGAGAACAATGCATTTCAAAACTCATAGGACATATATGAAATTAACAATAGAAATAGTGATAAAACCAAATTAGCAAACTAAATAAGAAAAAGAACAAGCACCATACCAAAAGGAGGGGCCACACTGATAGGAGAAGATTCAATTGGTGAATTCACTTCATGGCATGCCGCACCACCATGATCCTTACCAACAGGACAACGAGAGCCAATTGGCGTATCATTATGACCAGTGCCATCACCTACTGGATACAATAAAAACCAAAAACAGAAATGACACACATCACATGACAAATAATGCCAGCAACGCTGACAACTAACATAACATAAACAAATCTGCCAGATAAACTAGGCAACTAGATAAACAAGACTAAAAAACAAACAAGGCCAAGCAAGACGTCCACATACCTAGAACTCCTCCTTCTACTCTGCTTGGTGAAGCTGTGGCATTTACCTACAGCACAAGGACGGAGTGATAGATATTAGCAACAAAGTCGACGAAATCTGACAAAACCCTAGATGCACCATGCTCTGCCTACAGAGCACACACGAGTACCAACTTCAAATCGAGATCAAATCACCTACTTACAGAAAAATACATGAGCAAACAATGCAGCCGTTATGACAATCAGAAAACTAGATGAGGCAACGATCACGATCGAGGGCATGATGAACGTACCACAAAAAAGGGGATGAACAATGGCGGTAGGGTGGGGGGGGGGGAGCGGAGGGGAAAGTGGTGGGGGAGCGGAGCGGAGCTGGAAGGGGTGGGGCAGTGGAATGCAGGAATGTGGACCTCTTGAGGATGGCGGTTCTGTGGTTGACGGCGGTTTTGCTCGAGGGAGAGATGTTTTGGGAGGTGTTGAGGATATTACTACTGGAGGTAAACCGGCCTTATGTAGCCAGGTTGACTCTTTGAAGATTAGAAGCCCATGAAGATGTGACGATAATGGCGCTTTAAGGAAGGCCCAAGGCCCAAAGGCGGGTTGCAGCCTGTAAATGTAAACCGACCTAGTCATATAACTTGTATGGTAAGATAGGGAGAGTAGAGACCGAACCGGACACATTTATGATCCGGCTTCGGGACTCTGTAGCCCGACGGGCGTCAACCTATGTATATAAAGGGACAACCTGGCCGCGGTTTAGGGACAGACAACAACAACTCAAGAGCCAGACAAAGCGGATTCGCTCCCTGGCCTTCGAAACCCTAGCAATACCAATCGCAACTAGACGTAGGCTTTTACCTTCCTCGAAGGGGCCGAACTAGTATAAAAATCCCCGTGTCCCCTTGTCCAGTTTAACACCTTAAGCTAACCCGTAGCGATGGCTCCACGACTAAGTCCTTTCACAAGGACATCTGCCGTGACAAACCGATGACAGTTGGCGCCCACCGTGGGGCTATCGCACGATGGTTTCGAGTTCTTCAAGGGCAGCTTTGATGGACTTAAGGGATACGCTGTGGGCCGGATGACGAAGAGTCTCCGTGGCAAGCTCTACATCGACAACGCTGGATGGGGTCCCGAGGCCGATTCAATCGAATACGGGTACCGGGTTCCCTTTGGTGGGATTCACGTCTTCATCGGCAAGATCGGCGAACCGGCCCCTGAGCCGGACATCTGCACCGACATCATCGAAACGGCTCGGCGTGCAAGTTCTACGCCGGTTCAGCCCGAGACAAGGCATGTCTTCGTAGGTGTCATCCATGGATCGAGATACGAGGATGGGCCGGTGTCCGATGGAGAGACTGTGGTTTGTTCTGATGACGAGTCTTCTGGAGAGACCGAATCACTTTACCAGTTGCAGGACGGCCGGATTGATGGTGGATCTGACGGCAACAGTATTTCGGATTCCCCTGATCTGCCAAACCGGGCTGCCATCTTCATGGCCGGCACACAGTCAGCGCCTCATTCATCTACCGCCGCAGCAATGCTCTCCGGTTCAACAACGGCCACACCGGCAGGGGCAGGAAGCTCAGCGCCACCTCCAGCCCAAGTCCTGTCTGATTTGTTTGATGCTTTGGCAATGTTGATGGCCGCAGAGGTGGATGCAGTAGCCAGGGATCAACACAATGCGGAGATTGCAAAAGTGAAAGATTAGATAGCCCAGGCTAAAGCGGATCTGGCAACAGAAAATGCTAGGATGGCCGCAGAGCGGGCTGAATTGGAAGCACAGGTCTACCGGATTAGGCTGGATCAGAATGCTTCAGAGGAAGTCATGAGAAGAAGGTACCGATCACGTCTCCAGCCGCAGAATCTCTTCAACACGCCAGGAGCAGGAGCTGGTAACCAACCCATATCAAACCGGGTGGAGGCACCGGGAACAGGAGCGCCGGTTCAACCACGCATGATGGACCCGCCTCGCCAGAACAACGTTGTGCCACAGTATGTGCCGACGCCTCCTGGGCATTATTCCAATCCGTTGGACAACATCGTGGCCGCTGCTTCACGCCTAGCGGCCCTCCCAACCGACAGGGAGTCACCAGTTGCAGTGGAAGCATGTCGAACCAGGGATCTCCTTCAAACAGCACTAAATCAATAGCACACGTATTCACACAGTTGTGAGAGGATTCATTCCACTCCCCGTCCAAGCCGGAGCTACAGCAGACATGTGGAGGACGAACCGGCCGTATCCAGTAGTGCACGTCGCCGAAATTCACCACGAGGAAACAACCCGACAGGGGGAGGCGCTAATGCATAGGATTTTGTGGACCACGGCCGCGCACGTCGGGAGGCCGAGTTGGCAGCTCGACACGGAGCATGACAACATACTCCGGTTCACCCTACGGCCTCGGTGGAGCCAGGTGTGGCGTTCAGTTCTTTAGGGGTGCAGTGTCTTACCCCTGCTTTGCGTAATGTGAGACTGCCCAAGGATTTCAAGGGACCTCGTAAAGTACCAAATTACACAGCCGATTTGCAACCAGAGGCGTGGGTGGAGAGCTATGAGATGGCAATGGAAATGTTAGATGTGGATGAGGCAGTGTGTGCTAAATATTTCACCATGATGTTGGAAGGAACAACTCGCACTTGGTTGAAGAGCTTACCAACCAATTCTGTCGGATCATGGGCTGAGTTAAAGCACCGGTTTATCCAGAACTTCAAAGATACTTGTAAGCAGCCGATGTCAATCGTGGATCTGGCCGCTTGTGTCCAAGAGGAAGGGAAGTCTACAACCCATTGGGTCAAGCGGGTTTCGGCGATTTTGCATTCATCAGATCGTATCAATGCAGACACTGCAGTGTTAACATTGGACGGCAATTGCCGTTTCTTACCGCTCAAACATAAGTTGGGAAGACTCAAACGTCACTGTAATGATATGTCAACGCTCATGGCCGCTTTGGTTAAATACGCCGATTCAGATAATACAAAAGACCCGGGCTCAAAGGAGGATAAACCGGGGAAAGGTAAGAAGAACGGCAATACCAAGGGTCAGCAGCATAATCCGGCAGGCCATGGAAACGGCGGTAAGCGCAAGGACGACTGCAGCTTGGACTTTGTTGCAAATACCAACGCGCAGGAGAATGGCCAGCGCCATAAGGGAAAGCAGCCCAGAGGGGTGGAGGTTCAGGCCCCAATTTGGAGCTCTTGTTGAAACAGCCCGGTCCAAAGCATGGATCGAAGGAGAAGCCGGCATCACATCTTTGGAAGGACTGTTATATCATGCGAGATTTCAAGAATTCCAATATGTTCCAATATGACAATGGCCCGCCCGGTGGTTTAGGAGGAGGTTTCCATGGGCCGGGTAACAGAGGTGGTGGTTCCGGTTTAGGGTTTCAAGGCAACCAAACCGGACACATCAATCAAGGGCACCAAGGCAACCAGGGAGGTTACAACCATCAGGGGAATCTGCAGCAGCAGTAGTCGGGTTATCAGAGCAATCCCAAACAGCTAAACAGCGGGCAATATCATGTCTTCACTACTAGTTTGTGCAAATGTGATTAGAAGCTTCACAAAAGGGCAGTAAATTCTATTGAGCCGGCAGTTCCTCAGTATTTACGCTAGTTTGAGCAACCTATTTTGTGGAGTAGAGATGATCACCCCCCCCCCCCGAGTTGATAATCCAGGTCACTTGGCCCTGGTGGTAGCCCCTCAAATTGGGGGATACAAGTTCACTAAAGTGCTCATGGATGGGGGAAGTAGTATCAACATTTTGTATTATGATACATTCCGTCATATGGGGTTGACAGATAAGGATCTTAAACCATCAAATACGGTCTTTCATGGGGTGGTACCTGGTAAGTCTGCATATCCTGTTGGCAAGATAGCTTTGGAGGTAGCTTTTGGAGATGACTATGATTCAAGGTCAGAAATATTGACATTTGAGGTGGTAAAGATCAAAAGTCCGTACCACGCTTTGTTTGGGCGGCCGGCTTATGCTAAGTTTATGGCAAGGCCATGTTATGTTTATCTATAGCTTAAGATTGCTTTGGAGTGTGAGGAAGGTGATGCGGCTTATGCCGAGTCGGTTCGTGCCACGGAAGAGTTGAAATTCTATAAGGAGCAAGTTGATCTAGCAGACATGACCTCTTTGAAAAAGCCAACTACAGAGCATGATCCGGCGTTGAAGTTCAAATCAGCTACAGACACTAAGATGGTTGACTTTGTTCCTGGCGATTCATCCAAACAGTTCAGCATCAGTGCTAATCTGGATCCCAAATAGGAAAGCACGCTCATCGAGTTCATCCGTGAGAATCGGGATATCTTTGCATGGAAACCTTCTGACAAGCCAGGTGTACCGGGGAACTCGCTGAGCACACACTCAACATTGATCCTAAGTTCAAAACTGGTCCGGCAGTTCCTCCACCGTTTCAATGAAGGGAGACGTAAGGCTATAGGTGAAGAGGTAGCCCGTCTGTTGGCCGCAGGGTTTATTGTCAAAGTTTTTCATCCAGAGTGGTTAGCCAATCCGGTGCTGGTTCTTAAGTAAAACGGCACTTGGCGCATGTGTGTGGACTGCACAGATTTAAACAAGGCTTGCCCTGCAGACCCCTTTGCTCTCCCTCGCATTGATCAGATAATTGATGCTACGGCGGGTTGTGACCGTTTGTGTTTTCTGGATGCTTACTCTGGATATCATCAGATCAAAATGGCAGTTAAGGACCAGGAGAAGACAGCCTTCATAACTCCCTTTGGAGCCTTCTGCTATGTTTCCATGCCCTTTGGACTCAAGAGTGCCCAGGCGACTTACCAGCGATGTGTTCCGAATTGCCTTCATAAACAAATTGGGCACCATGTTCATGCATATGTGGATGATATTGTTGTCAAGTCCAGAAAGGAGGAGACATTGATAGATGATCTACGAGAATACTTTGACAATCTCCGGGTTTAAAAGATGATGCTCAATCCGGAGAAGTGTGTCTTCGGTGTCCCGGCAGGCAAGCTCTTAGGCTTTCTAGTATCAAACAGAGGCATTGAGGCTAATTTGGAAAAGATTGCAGCAATCACATCCTTGGCTAAACCGGCGTGTATTAGCGATGTTCAACGTCTGGCCGGCCGGATTACCGCCTTGAGCCAGTTTATCAGTCGCCTTGGAGAGAAGGCTATCCCCTTATATCAGATGCTCAAGAAAATAGATAACTTTGTCTGGAGTGAGGCAGCTGATAAGGCATTCGAGGATCTGAAGAGGCAGCTAGCTGAACCGCCCGTGCTTGCAGCGCCAATCGATAAGGAGCCATTATTATTATATGAGGCTGCTAATGCCCGGGCTGTTAGCGTAGCCATTGTGGTAGAGCGCAAGGAACTTGGCAAGGAATATCCGGTTCAACGGCCGGTTTATCATATCAGTGAGGTGCTCATTGAGTCCAAGAAGAGGTACCCGCATTGGCAGAAGCTGGTATATGGGGTGTTCATGGCGAGCCAGAAGCTTAAACATTATTTTCAGGGACATCCTATCACAGTGGTCAGTTCAGCTCCTCTGGGCGACATCATTCAAAACAGGGAAGCAACTGGCCAGATTGCCAAGTGGGCTATTGAGCTTGGACCTCACGGGCTCAAATATATACCCCGCACAGCGTTCAAATCCTAGGCCCTTGTGGATTTCATCAATTATTGGACGGGAGTTACAGGCACCTAAAGAGAAACCAGATAATACATATTGGACTATTCATTTTGATGGATCCTGACAGTTGGAGGGCTCTAGGGCTGGAGTCATACTAACGTCCCCACGAGGTGAAAAGTTTTGTTATGTCCTCCGTTTAATGTTCCCTTGTACTAACAATGCAGCTGAATACGAGGCTTTGCTCCACGGTCTTCGGATGGCTATGGAGATGAATTTGAGCCGGGTTAAGTGCTTCGGCGATTCAGATCTAGTGGCTCAGCAGGTGTCTGGCACTTGGGATTCTAAGGACCCACTCATGGCTGCATATCGGCGAGAGGTGGACGAAATGGCTGGTCAATTTAAAGGTTATCAGGTGGACCATATAGACCGGCGGAAGAATGAAGCGGCGGACGCTTTAAGTCGTCTTGGTTCTCAGCGTAAACTGGTCCCGCCTAATGTCTTTCTTGATGTATTGCATAATCCGTCAGTCGAAGTGTGAACCGAAGAAGATTTGGCTGTTCCTGATCCGGAGGCTCAGTTGGTGGCAGCTCTGCATGCCATACCGGATTGGACGATCCCATATCTGGCTTACATGAACCGGGGCGAATTACCAGACAATGAAACGTTGGCTCGACAGATAATCCAACGTTCCAAGTACATGACCATGCTCAATGGGGAGTTACATCGTTATAGTGTTTCAGGAGCAATTCAGCGTTGTGTTTCTCCTCAAGAAGGTTGTGAGATTTTGCGAGAAATCCATGAAGGAGATTGCGGTCACCACGCCAGTTCAAAGTCGTTGGTTGCCAAAGCATTTCGCCACGGTTTTTACTGGTTGACGGCGCATGCTGATGCGGAGGATTTAGTCAAGAGATGTGATGGATGTCAAAAATTTACCGGCCGTGCGCACGTTCCGGCTCAAGAGTTGCGGATGATTCCAATTACGTGGCCATTTGCAACTTGGGTGCTTCATATGGTTGGACCCTTCAAGCACTCTAAGGACAAAAAACCCACCTGCTAGTAGCATTTGATAAATTCACTAAATGGGTGGAGGCAGAGCCAGTCAGCAAGTGTGACGCAGCCACGACGGTTCAATTCATCAAGAAGGTGATATTGTGGTCTGGCTTTCCACACAGCATTATAACAGATAATGGTACTAATCTATCAAAAGGGGAGATGGAAGAATTCTGTCAACGTGAGCACATCCAGCTTGATCTACCATCGGTGGCTCACCCCCAATCTAATGGTCAAGCAGAAAGGGCAAATCAAGAAATTCTATGGGGTATCAAACCAAGGCTTATGGTTCCCTTAAAGCGGACGCCGGGTTGTTGGGTTGAGGAGCTACCTTATGTGTTATGGAGTATCAACACCACACCCAATAGGTCTACGGGTTACACACCTTTCTTCATGGTTTATGGAGCGGAAGCAGTTCTTCCTAGTGACATCCGTCACGATTCGCCCTGTGTGGCAGCTAATGTTGAAGCTGATAATGAGAAGGCACGTCAGGATTCTCTGGACCTGTTGGATGAAGAGCGTGATCTTGCAGCAGCATGTTCGGTGTTTTAGCAACAAGATCTTCGACGTTATCATAGCCGCCGGGTTAAAACCAGAACCTTTCAAGAAGGTGATTTGGTGCTCCGGCTCATCCAGGATCAGACTGATATGCACAAGTTATCCCCACCTTGGGAAGGATCCTTTGTGGTCAGCAAAAATCTGCACAATGGATCTTACTACCTCATTGATGTTCGAGAGCATGAAGACTTGCGTCAATCGGAGGAGACAAAGCGGCCATGGAACATAGCTCTCCTTCGGCCTTACTATACTTGAAGCCATAGGCTCTTCATATGTACATATTTATGACAGTGTATATATCATATAATAAACCGGAGCCTCCGTTATAAGAGGGGTATCTGTTCTTTTTTATATCATGTGTGTGCCTTTACAAGTTAACTGACAAAGCGGAGTCTTTGTTAAACCGGCTTTACCAGCTGCATAGATATAAAGAGAATCACCAGGGGGCTTGGTCATATTTGAACTACAGCTATACCTCTTGATCGGTTTTTAAACCACGAAGGGATATCACTAGGGGGCTTGGTTGTCCTCACACCATAGCTACACCTCTTGATAGGCATTTAAGCCACAAAGGGAAAAATTGGTGGAGCCAAAGAGAGTGTTGTACACAGTACAGACTCAAACATGGGCACACACTCAGGATTGCTCACAAAGTTACTTGGGGGCTCTTTTTGGGAAAGCAACAAAGAGTTTGAAAGGACCCTTGGAATTGGCTATCAAGCCGCGGCTTGGAAGCCTGGTGTGTTCACCTAAAAACCCGGGTTAACCTGCCTTCATCAAGTAAGCCACTCCTGTCCAGGTAATCCTGGTATGACCCATCGAACGTTTGACAAGTCAATCTTTTTACAGACCCTAAACTTGTCACAGTTAAAACGATGATTGGTTAATTGGAGGCCCATCTTAAAAGGCTTTGTTAAATGGTTTAACTCAGAGGCCTGGCAGCCCATGAAAAGCCTCGATTTGGAGCCTGGCAGCTCGTAAAAAGCCTTGCATATTTTCCTATTTGAATTTTTTTTATTGAAAATCATAAGTATTTTTTGATAAACCGGTGTCCTTGACCCGGCTTGCTTTTCAACTACCAGTTGTTGGCACATGATCAATTATAAACCGGTGTTCATTGACCTGGTCTGGTTTGACTAAATCACTAGTGTTATTAATAAAATCCAGTAGTTATCCCGGTCCAGTTTAATATATAGACCAGCATTATGAAGATGGAGTTATCAACATTCTGGATTGGAATTAACACCTTTGCCGTATACACGTTTGGTCAATCAATGAGGTATGTTCTGTACATTACTTTTTGTACAAACACTTGATTCTTCATCTAAGTACTATATACTTCTTGGATATTATGACACGTCTAGCGGTAAACCGCTAGACACTTTTAATTTGTTGTACCCAGGAATGCAATTCATCATGGGTTATGCATAAATATATCCCGAAGGGCGGCACAGATTGTCACAAAGTATTACGAAACATGCTCGATGGCATGGAAAATAAGGGAGTTTCAACTATCCTATTACATGAAGCTTCAAAGCGGCTCAAACAGTATCATTGTTTTTCACAGTAGCCATATAAACCGGCGACCCGATCAGGACTCTTCATCGCGACGGTTTGACGGTTGAGGGTCAGTTGGTGTAGGCACTTCTTCATCCCTCCCAGACGCTAGAAATCAGTCGTTGACCAATCGATTCCAGTTAAAGCTTGGAACACTGCTTCCTCATGGATAAGATTGGAAGGTTTAATATCAGGGGCGTAAGTGTGCTTACGAATCGTAGGCACAAGTTCTTCGACTTCATGGATGTCGGCCAGCTGTCTTTTCCCTTCTGCATCATAAAACGGTTGAAAATGGGACAAATCGGTATCATCAGCCAACTTGCTGGCCGCTGGCCGCCGAAGATCGTCTTTGTTGAAGTTTGAACCGTCTTCTCTAACGCATGGGTATCCTTTAATGATATCCTCCGCTTCAAGGTCTGGAATCCAGGCTTTGGCTCGAATAAGGGCGGTTAAAGCTCCTGCTCTGGCAGCTGCTCTCTACAACTCGGTGATACGGGCTGGTAACATGCCCAGCTTCTCAAGGGTCTCCTTAATCAAAGTTGGAGCCGGTTTGTTATAAGCCGCCGTGCTAATGGCCCGCTGAGACCCATAGTATAGCTGTTCAACCAATGTATATGCCGCTTTGAGTTTCATCCGCATATCTGGACCAAGATGAGCGATCCGAGTGCCTGCCAAAGATATTATGAACATTTTGATCAGCTATAAGATTCATCGACTGGTGCAACACACATAAGCAGACACTTACCAAAGATAGCAGAGGTCATAGCATTGATTTGGCGTTTCAAACCGGCTAGTTCTTCAACCACTGGTTTCAGGGCTGCCTTGGTGTCTACAGCTCTTTTGGTTAAACCGGATTTCTCGGTTTCCCATTCAGCACGCTCTTGGTTCAAAGATTATTTCAGCTTTTCCATTCCGGCCAGGGCCTGGGTCATCTCCTCTTTGGCTTTTGCAGCCTCGGCTTGTTGAGATTTCACATTTTCTTACAAGTCAGGATTTTGGGCATCTTTGCTTCTTAGTTCAGCCTGCAACATTGAAGGTATATTCAACATACAACATATATATGTGCTAATTATAAAGCATATAACAAGTTATACACTTCATACTTGGGGGCTAATGCCTATTTGCTCTAAAAGTGCTACAATTTATACAAGTCTCCAGAATAATGCAAGCATTATCCTTGACACTTGGGGGCTAATGTGCGTCGATTGTAAAGCAGAGGTGCAGATTAAAACCCGGATTAACCTTCTAAGTTAAACCGGCCTTTGGGGGCTATGCTACAGAAAGTTATATAATTATTTCAAGATGAGTCTTATCTATTATTAGAGACCTGGCATTGCAAGGATCAATGATGAGATGCTTAAAGTGTTACAAAGACCCGGTTTATGATTAAACAATCATAAAACGGCCCTTGGGGGCTACTTGGGATACTATTTTAGCTATAAAGCAATAAACAAAGGAAGAGGAATTTACCTCATATCGCTCTTTCATCAAGTTCACCAAACCGGCTTCATAATCCCGGTTTGAGTGCAGACGGTTCAAGAAGACAGAATGGAGCTCATCAGCGTTAAGATGAGCATAGCTTGATAAATCGTTGCTCCATTTACCTTTATCCCGGGCAGCTTGCTCTTCTTTGGCACTGTGCTGAGCCAAAATGACGGGATGGCCAGGAGAGCTGTGGCCCATTCCAGTAATAATAACATCATCACCTCGGCCTTCAGGATTTTTGGTTGATGATACTGGAACTTCAGTGTCTTTCACCGGACTAGCCCGGTTTGGTTCTGCCGGTTCAGTATCGGGTGCGGCAGGCTCAGCATCTGTTGGTTCGTCGGTATGTTGACCTTCAAGGGGTGGATCATCAAAAGTAGTTTCAGGATGAGGGCCCTCCGGTTCACCAGTCTGTCTCGGTTCACCACTTGGCTCTTCTTCTTCGGCGACAGGGTCTTTTGGCGGATTGGTGACCCGAGCTTTCTTGTTGGGTCTGGCTTTGGCCCTACAAACAGAATAAAAGAGGATCAACATCATATTCAAAGGATTTATGGCGCATTGAAAGGAAAGGTTTTTACAACTCAGCTGACCACAGTTTTCAAAGGGGGGAGTTGAGTTGCTGTTGATTCACCAGAAGATGAAGGAGGTGTCACCTGATAATTTGAATCGGACGGATTAAGAGGCTGTCTGAAATAACCTGCCTTGGGGTAAGAATGGTCAGAAGTAGGAGAGACCTTAGACCGGCGCTTCCGAACCGGAGTATCAGGTAAACCGGCTGAAGTGACCTGTTGGCCACTGTGCCGGGTTGTCCGGCGAGCTTCATGCTGCTGAGTCTTCAAAATAAATGTTGGATCCAAGTGAGCAAGAGGATGAGAAAATCTGACTTTCCGGACTGCTTGGCGAGTTTTTTTGTTGGCATAGAGTCTGAACCGGAGGAAAGGGTAATTACCTCTATGTTATCAGCTTGACTAGCTTCTGCATCGTCCGGAGATCATCATCAAGCTCCATATTAATCCGGTCAGCCGTCTTCCGTTTTGACGTCCGTTTTACGGCTTTGCTCTTTGGGCGGGATGGCTTGACCGCTTTGTCTCCAGTCGGCTTTGCCTCTTTCTCTATGGTTTTCTGTTTCCAGAAGGAGTCGTCACCCTACATATAAAGAAGAAGGGTTACAGGTTGCATAAGTTAAAGATGTTAGAGATAAAGATGGAGTATAATGCTTACAGCAGGCGATTTGTTCTTGGCATAGAAGGGACTCAGACCGGTTTGACTACAGATCAGTTCCAACTCATTCAGAATCTTCTTTACACCTTCAGTGACTTCTTCCTCAGATAATTGGATGTTGCAATGGCGTTGAGGGTCGTCAGCCTCACCGGTGTATTCGCACATTAAACCGGGACACCGGCTTAGTGGCAAGATACTCCAGGATATCCAACATCGCACAAAGTCCACGCCTGTTAAACCATTTGCCATAAAGGCCCGGAGTTTGGCGAGTTGAGGAGCATATTTCGCCCTTTCTGAAGAGCTCAGGCATTGTGGCATTGGGTGAGTATTTGATAGTCTGTGATCACGAAAGCTGGGGAGGGGATTTTCACCCTCAGGCGAAGTATCTCTGCAATAAAACCATGTTTGGTTCCATTCCTTTGGGTGGCTATGATGTTTGGCATGAGGAAATTCAACTTCTTTCCGCTTTTGAATCGAGACGCCACCAAGTTCTGTGTTCGGGCCATTTACAAACTCTGTGCGCCGGTTTAAGTGAAAGAAATCCCGGAACAGTTCTGCAGTTGGTTCTTCTTGTAAATATACTTCACAAAAGACCTGGAAGTTGCATAAGTTTGAAACCGAGTAGGGACCAATATCTTGCGGATGAAGTTGGAAGCTGGCAAGAACATCTCGATAAAATTTTGACCCTGGCGGTTTGAAGCCACGGCCTATATGATCAACAAAGACCACCACCTCGCCCTGCCTTGGGGTTGGAGGATTTTCTGTTCCTGGAACTCGCCATTTGATTTCAGTTTTCTTAGGCAGAGAGCCGATGCTAACCATCTCATTCAACTGAGTCTCAGTAACCCGGGAACGAGCCCAGTTGAAGGCAGTGAATTGTTTGGCCATTGCAAAGAAAACAAGCTGAAAATGAAAGGCCGGTTTATAAATTACGCATGATTATATGCAAGAGACAAGGGAGTAAGAAACATACTGATATGTGAAATGGTATAAACCGGAGACTAATGCAATAAGGGAAAAAGGTAATACTAGCACAGGATTACTCAGACACTGTTAAACCGAAGTATAATTATGAAGGTAAAATGCTCCTCCGGTTTATCAGAGGGCTAATGGCACAGGCTGCTTATACAAGGTTAAACCGCCTATGTTGGTGTAAGGAGAAACATATCTCATAGTGAGATATAAAATTTTCGGATCTAAGGTAAGACAGAAAAGTAAAAATAATTGGATCTAGAAGGGGTGCAGAACCGAAGCTACTTATGAAGGACTAGATCAGTTCTTTGCGCATAAGGGTTTGTGGTGACAATTGTCAGATATGAAGTATTCACCTAAAGGCCATGAAAGAGCAACACTAAAAGCTCTGACGAACCTCAGGAACAACAAAGAACAAGGAAACCCTAATGGATCTAAGAGAGAAAGAGGAAAGGACTTATGGCGACAGCGGAAGCAGCGGGAGGGCGCTGTGGAACTCTGATGCGAACAGGTTGATGCAGCGGCCAATGGCGAAGCAGTGGCGGAGTTCGAAGATGACGGCGGTGCTCGGGTGCGAGGTCGTCGAGAGGAAGAAGAAGAGATGAATGGGTAGCGGAAAGAAGAGAAAGGGGTCCTCCGCCCCTATTTATAAGGAGAAGCGATAAAACGGCAGGTGCGGGAATCGAGGAGCCCAAAAAATGGATAAGTTAATAAAGGTGTCGCCTCGATGACTGAATATATATTAAATGAAGGTGATCTCCGACATCAATGGATGGATGACGTCACGGAGGTTTATCATAATTTGGAAGTATGACATCACGTAGGTTTACAAGGTCAAAGGTGAAGATAGGAGAGAGGATTTTTTCTAAAGTGTGGAAGGTTGACATGAACAAGTTCAAACCAATCTGGTGCCTAATGTTGGGGATATTACTACTGGAGGTAAACAGGCCTTATGTAGCCGGGTTGACTCTTTGAAGATTAGAAGCCCATGAAGATGTCAGGATAATGGCGCTTTAGGGAAGGCCCAAGGCCCAAAGGCGGGTTGCAGCCTGTAAATGTAAACCGACCTAGTCATATAACTTGTATGGTAAGATAGGGAGAGTAGAGACCGAACCGGACACATTTATGATCCGGCTTCAGGACTCTGTAGCCCGGCGGGCGTCAACCTATGTATATAAAGGGACAACCCGGCCGCGGTGTAGGGACAGACAACAACAACTCGAGAGCCAGACAAAGCGGATTCGCTCCCTGGCCTTCGAAACTCTAGCAATACCAATCGCAACTAGACGTAGGCTTTTACCTTCCTCGAAGGGGCCGAACTAGTATAAAACTCCCCATGTCCCTGTGTCCGGTTTAACCCCTTAAGTTAACCCGTAGCGATGGCCCCACGACTAAGTCCTTTCACAAGGACATCTGCCGTGACAAACCCACGACAGGAGGCGCTGCAAGAGAGGGGAGAGGTTTTTTCTGTCTCTCCCTATGAGCGGAGCAGTGGGAGCGCCTGGGAGGGCCACGTGTGAGGCCCATGTGGGAAGGGTTACATAAACAGCCAGTCCAAAACGGCCCGGCTAAATTAAATGGACCAGTTTGAAACAAAGAAGTTTGTACCAGATGCAGTTCGCTATGCTGGAAAATGAAGTTTGGACAGTCAAACAAATAAATCCATGCAGTTTGTAAAAATAGTGAAAGTCTAAAAAACAACGCACATGTTAAGATAACGCGTTCGAAAAGGGTCTACCTTCAAATAAGTGACACAACAAAAAATGGGGGTCCCCCCCCACCCCCCCCCCCCCCCCCCCCCACCAGTGCCAGGGGTTGTAGCAAGTACACACAACATGTGCAGTCCATAGCTCTCGACAATGTAGTGCATTGTTTTAGACGAAGTAGTACGGTACAATAAGCAATGAAGTTCAGAAACATGTTTAATACATATAATGGGACAATACCCGTTCGAAGAAAACATGGTGGTTAACAAATTTTACTTATGAAAAATAAAATAAAACCATGTTCAGAGACAACCGCCCAATACGAGCGGTTGCATCGCCAAAACCATGATCACAGACGCAACCCAACCCACGATCTGCACAACCGCATCGTCAGAGAGATCGCGGAGTTCATCCATTGCGGCCATCCCCCCCTTTAAATTTAGACCCCCGCCAAGGCTTTCTCATCCACAACAACACAAGTCGCCATTGCACTGCAACCAAATCCCTCCATCTCATCAATCTCCATAGAAGACGCCAAGCCCTACTGTCGGCGATGGGGTTCATTGGCAAGTACAGGCAGGCGGAGGCCCACGGCAACACCAAGTTGCACATGATCCGCACCAACGACAAGAAGTAGATGGCGACCTCCCTCGAGTAGTACGAGCGCAACCTCAGGCTCTAGCTGAGGAGTCTAGGATTACGGGGTCCTCGGCTGTCCGGGCTATGTGATATGGGCCGGACTAATGGGCCGTGGAGATACAAGACAGAAGACTTTCCCCATGTCAGGATGGGACTCTCCTTGCCGTGAATGGCAAGCTTAGTATGCGGATATGAAGATTCCTTTCTCTGTAAACCGACTCTGTACAAACCCTAGCCCCCTCCGGTGTCTATATAAACCGGAGTGTTTAGTCCATGGAGGCAATCAAAATCATATAGGCTAGACATCTAGGGTTTAGCCATTACGATCTCGTGGTAGATCAACTCTTGTAACCACTATACTCATCAAAGTTAATCAAGCAGGACATAGGGTATTACCTCCATCAAGAGGGCCCGAACCTGGGTAAACATCGTGCCCCCTGTCTCCTGTTACCTTCAATCCATAGACGCACAGTTCGGGACCCCCTACCCGAGATCTGTCAGTTTTGACACCGACATTGGTGCTTTCATTGAGAGTTCCACTGTGCCGTCATCAGATGGCTGGATGGCTCCATCAATCGTCTACAACAACGTTGCCGCAAAGGAGATCTTTCTCCCTGGACAGATCTTTGTATTCGGTGGCTTCGCACTGCAGGCCAACTCGGTTGGCCATCTGGAGCAGATCGACAGCTACGCCCCAGGTCGCTAGATCAGTTTTGGAAATATGAATTATGTCGCTGATATCCGAGGACACTTGATCGTCCAAGGGTTCGCGGCCTCAACTATCGGTCCGGCCTTAGATCCGGAGCGTGTCATCTGGTCCGAAGACGGGAGTTTAGAGCCGCCAGACTCACTGCGGCCCTAGGATCAACACCGAAAAACTAGAGAGAATAGCGTCTCCGGAAATCATTGCAAGGCCGGACTCCTCTCCGAACACTAATTCCGAACCCTGGAGACCCATGTCATGCGAGCTCGGCCTAGAAACCTCCGACCCTATCCCTCGTCATCACAGAGGAACCGCTTCTGAATCATGCCCAGCCCAGACTAGGGGCTGGAAATATGGAATTTTACTTCCCACCCACCACCCACTTCGTAGCCACTGTCGAGGACCTAACCGACATGCTTGATTACGCCTCCGAAGACATCGACGGTATGGACGACAATGCCGGGGAGGAGCAAGCCCAAAACCCGCCGGTCACCGGACGTTGTACGGCCACCTCCTCATACGACGTATACAAGGTGGATACACCGAAAGACGATGACGGCGATGATGAGAAAAACCCAATCAAGGACGAACCTCCTAAGATACCACCGAAGCGTCAACGTCAGTGACACTGTTCTAAATCGCATCACGGTAAGAACAGTAACACCGGCACCGAAGACAATGATACTCCGGAGAACGCCAAAGACCAAGAAGACCCCATCGAACCAACATCCGAACAGGATGATCGGGAGGATGGGAAAGTTGACCCTGACGAACAAATAGGGAACAACCACTCGAAGGACAGCAACTATCTGCCACTCTCCGAAGATGATGTAAGTCTCGGTGATGAAGATTTTATCGTGCTAGAGGAACCCCTCGAACAAGAGCGCTTCAAGCACCGACTAATAGCCATGGCTAGAAGCCTAAAACAGAAACAGCAGAAGCTTCAAGCTGACCAAGATCTGCTCAACGATAGATGGACTAATGTCCTGGCAGCCGAAGAATACGACCTCGAACGCCCAGCAAAGAGTTACCCAAAGCGTAAGCTGCTACTCCAATTCGACGATGAGGCGCTAGAGCCTATACCACCCGCACATAACGCGGCTGACGGGCCCGACCGACCACCGCGTGGTCGGAACAGAACGGCAACTAAAGCTGAACACCAGCCCGCACCACCTCGCCGTAAAAGCAGAGAAACAAAAGCTCAGGGTACACATATGACCTACAATAGGACCTGAAAAATAGAACAGGTCAGACCAGATCAATCTACACGTCGCGGGGGCATGTACCGACATGAGAAGATGGCTATCAAGCCTGGCGCGACAAGCATAAGCACGCCCGGGCCAAAAACCGCGCACGGACTTCATCTGAACTGCGTCATGACTTGGCCCGTTACAGAGGCGCCGCACATCCCCTATGCTTCACCGATAAGGTAATGGAGCACGAGTTCCCTGAAGGGTTTAAACCCATGAACATCGAATCATATAACGGCACAACAGATCCTGCAGTATGGATTAAAGATTTTCTTCTTCACATTCACATGGCTCGCGGTGACGATCTACAGGCCATCAAATACCTTCCCCTCAAAATTACGGGACCAGCACGGCAATGGCTGAACAGTCTACCAGAAAATTATATTGGTAGCTGGGAGGACTTGGAGGATTCATTCAGAGACAACTTCCAAGGTACCTATGTTCAGCCCCCAGATGCCGATGACCTTAGCCACATAATCCAGCAACCCGGGGAATCGTCCTAACAGCTTTGGACAATGTTCATAATCAAAAAGAACCAGATTGTGTATTGTCCTGATGCAGAAGCCCTTGTGGCCTTCAAACATAGCATCCAAGATGAGTGGCTTGCCCGACACCTCGGCCAAGAAAAGCCGAAGTCCATGGCAGCCCTCACCGCACTTATGACCTATTTTTGTGCCGGAGAAGATAGTTGGCTTGCTCATAGAGGCAATAGCACCAACGACCCTGGTACCTCCGAAACCAGGGACGGCAATGGCAAGCCACGACACGACAAGCACAAGCATTGAAACAATAACGAAGGAGCACAAGACACGGTGGTCAACGCCGGATTCAGCGGCCCCAAACCTGGTCAACAGAAAAAATCAGTCAATGCAAACAGAGATGGCCCATCCAGTCTAGACAGAATACTGGATTAGCCTTTCCAGATTCATGGCACCCGCGACAAACCTGGCAATCATACCAACAGAAATTGTTGGGTCTTTAAGCAGGCCGGCAAGCTTAACACCGAACACAAGGGAAAAGGATTGCCAAGCGACGATGATTACCAAGAGTCTCATCAGCCGAACACAGGGGACAGAAGCAATTTCCCCCCGAGTTATAAATAGTGAACATGATATATGTCACACATGTCCCTAGGAGGGAGCGCAAAAGCGCAGTATGGGACGTCTACGCCATAGAGCCGGTCGCCCCCAAATTTAAGCCATGGTCGGCTTGTCCGATCACCTTCGATTGATAGGACCACCCAACCAGTATCCATCATGGAGGTTCGGCAGCTCCGGTCCTCGATCCAATTATCAGCGGATTCCACCTTACGTGAGTCCTAATGGATGGTGGCACCATCCTCAATCTACTTTATCAAGACACTATCCGCAAAATGGGCATTGATCCGTCGAGAATCAAGCCCACTAGAACTACTTTCAAGGGAGTAATACCTAGCAAAGAGGCCCGTTGTACGGGCTCAACCACGCTGGAAGTAGTCTTCGGCTCGCCGGACAACTTCCGAAGCGAAGACTTGATCTTCAACATCGTCCCCTTCCGCAGCGGCTATCACGCACTGCTCGGACGAACCGCTTTTGCCCACTTCAATGCGGTCCCGCATTACACCTATTTGAAGCTCAAGATGCCCGGTCCACGTGGCATCATTACAATCAATGGAAACATGGAGCGCTCCCTCCGTACTAAGGAGCATACAGCGGCCATTGCGGCTGAAGTACAAAGCGGCCCTATTAAGCCACACATCCCCTTGGCTATTAGGCCATCGGACTTCTCCACGCAGGACCGGTCAGTTCTGCATACCGGCAGTACGACAACTTCACGGCTGGATTAGCAGCCTAGCCTCTGTCGACCGCCACGTACATCAGGGGAATTTGTACCGCGCATGCACAATTATGCACTGAAAATACCTTGGGCATCAGCGGAGGCAAGATATGGATAGGCCTATGAAAAGGTTTGGCCTTATGCGGCCTTCCCCTTTATTCAATCATCTTTTCTTTTTTACCACAGGTGAATCAAAACCTACACATTCTTCGGACCCCTGAGGACTCTTTCCGAGCCCGGTGCCGTATACATGGCCGAAGACCATTCCTCTAAAGGAATCTTTCTTATTTGGGCGAAAGCGGCGCAGACGTGCGGTAGGAAGGTGCAAAGCATTTTGCAGACCACAACTTCGCTCAAGAACCTGTATAGAGTTTTTCCCTTAGCACTAGACCCCCGGCATGTAAAATGGCCTTGGTGATTATGGTACCTTATGTAAGACTACGTTTTGACGTATCAATCTGATTTTAGTGAACCAAAATTCTTATTCGGTGTCATTTTTTCCTATAGACGTTATTCTGCCTGTTAAGTGGTCTCACGTACACACCTCGGCATAAAATTGCTAGGGGCTCTATAAGGCAACACATGTGTTGCCAAACAAAAGTCTGAACAGCTTTACAGCAAAATTCGGCATCCAAAGCACGACATTATATGCATCGGCTCCGAATCATGACTTTGGTCAACAGTTGGGTTGCCCGGCTCCTGTGCTTGCTACCTTATGTTCCGTTTGATCAGCTAGGGTAGTAAAGGGAGAACTACTGTGATTGTGTTTCTGGTTAGTCTGGTTAAGAACCTGAGTAGAGAAAGCCGAAAACTGACTGTCATGATACGGTGAGAGCTGGCCAGCCACTCGACAGTTCATTACAATCCTTAGCGTTTTTTCCATATTAAACGAAGGACCGTTTCCCGGTCACATATGTAACGCATCCGCATCAGGGTAGCCACGTACATACTAGGGGCTACCTAATAGACCCATTGTCAAACTCCTATAGCTAAGTGAGAGCAATAAAACCGAATAGTCTGATTGCCTGGTTCGCCGCACTGTTACCTCCTTCAAGGACCAAGACATTGGGTTATGTATAGTTATGTGCAAATCCGAACACCCCAGTAGCATCTACATGGGGGCTGAAGCCGACGACTGGGAACTCTCAGAGATAATAAACGGCCGCATAGGAGGATAATTTTTTATCAAGGAATGAATATATTACAAAACACTTAGTTTATAACACAAATCTCTGGACAGTTCAGACTCTTTTATTCGAACACTACGTCCTTAGAGCATTGGCCCTCTATAAGGCGAGCACCTTTTAGCACGTCCTCAAAATAGCGCTCTGGTGTGTGATGGGCCTTGCTTTCGGGAGGACCCTCGACTGCCACCTTTTCGGCATTAATTTTCACCCAGTGCATCTTGACACGGGCGAAAGCCATACGCGCTCCTTCCATGCAGGGCCACCTCTTGACAGCGTCAATCCGGGGAAGCGCATCGACAAGACGTCGCACGAGGCCGAAGTAGCTTCCTAGAATGGCTTCAACAGGCCACAGCCAGACTATGACGTCCTTCATGGCCGCGCTGGACATCTTATGCAGCTCCACCCATTATGCCATCTGGTCATTTAGTAGTACGAGATGCTCCTGCTCCACAAACTGCGACTAGAAGAGCTTCTCCGACTCGTACCCCTCCTGGGCATGGAAGAATTGGGCGGCGTCCGTAGCACTCGTCGGCATATCCACATATGCTTCTGGAGAAATCCACAGTCGATTAAGCAAGGCATACTTCTGGTCCCAAAATTTAGCCTGTAAAAGAAAAGGCTTACCAGCCGCTATCTGACCGGCTTCACAGATTTCCTCGCGCGCTGTGCGGGATTTGGACCATGCCTCCGAAGCATCTTGAAGGGCCTTGGCGAGTTCGGTCCCCTTCGCACTTGGCGGCGGTCTCCTTGAGCTTTTGCTCCATCTCAGTCACCCGTTCCTCAAAACGGCGCTGAGCGGCCTATTCGGCCATTAAGTCTACAGTCGCCTTGTCAGTAGCCGCCTGGCTTATCCATTCCCGCTCCTTGGCTTGGGCAAGCTCACCCCTAAGGGTCTCCACCGCAGCGGCACCATCTGTACAACCATGCCCAGTAAAGCTCTTCAACTTCCACAAAAGCACAGAAATAAACAGGCATACAACAGGATGTATCTTATACCTTGCGCTTGGTCGAGCCGCATGTTAACAAGGACTAGATCCTCATTGGCTCGCCCCAGTTTCTGTTTGAGTTCAAAAATCTCCACTGATTGGGCAGTCACCGCTAATAGAGAGACCTATTTTCAAATTCAAATAAAATAGCATGTTACCACCTGACAACTGATTATTGATCCTCTGCTTGCTTTTCTTTTAGAAAACCGAACAGAGTCTCGGGGGCTACTATCTATACACACGCATATTTCTCATAGAAAATATCAAAAAACATAACATTGTGTACCTCGAAGCCTGCTAGCAGGCTGGAGAAGGCTTCGTTTAGCCCTCTCTTGGCAGATTGAATCTTCTCAGACACCCCATCCATCAGGATGCGATGCTCGTCTGGGACAGATGCATTTTGAAGAGTGTCCGTCGTGGTATTTGACACCTCTGGATTAGCAGAGGTAGCCTCTCCCTTTTCTCCTGCAGGGGGTCGTTCACTAGACTTTGGGGCTATATTGGTCTCCAGAGCAGTATGCGGCTGGGGGTCGGATCGACTACGGCCCCCGTTGCCGGTCTCCATGAGGATCGTTCTCTTCGGCCTTCCGGCAGCCAAGGCATTACCCACTGGCACCGTTAAATCGCCCCCCTCCCCGCGTGTCTTTTCAGGGCTTGGGGAGTTCCTATGAGACGACACCTCGGCATCATTCGCTTTAGGCAGCAGGGAGGACAGATGGTTGCAGTTGAGGCTGGTGTCGTCTAAGGACCTTGGCCATGATTTCTTCTTCTTAAAAAGCAGCTTCCAGATCCCCTTATGCACTGTGCCGTAGAACTGTTGTAGGGTCTGCGACCCTTCTGGATTGAACTCCCACATCTTGAGGGGGCGCCTCTGGCAGGGAAGTGCTTGGCGGATCAGCATCACTTGGACTACGTCAGCAAGGGTAACATCCTTCGTTATCATTTTCTTGACACGTTCCTTTAGCCGCATCACCTCAGGGAGCGACCCCGAGTCTGGACTCTTGTCGGTCTAGGATGTAAGCCTCAGCGGGCGTCCGGATCTAAAGGCTGGTGCGTCCGCCTACTTGGAGCCGTGGAGTTATGTAATATACAACCATTCATGTTTCCATATTTTGAAGGTATCCACGAAAACTCCTTTTGGCCAATTGACTTTGGGAAGCTTGCTCACCATGGCGCCACCACAGTCCGCGTGTTGCCCATTGACCACCTTTGGTTTCACATTAAAAATCTTGAGCCATAAGCCGAAATGTGGAGGGACACAAAGGAAGGCTTCACACACGACGATAAATGCCGAGATGTGAAGGAATGAATTTTGGGCCAGATCATGAAAATCCAGCCCGTACTAGAACATGAGACCCCTAACGAAGGGGTGGAGGGCGAATCCGGGTCCAAGAAGGAAGTGGGGGATAAACACCACCCTCTCACCGGGCACCGGAGTGGGGATGACCTGTGCCGGATTCGGAAACATGCACTTGATTTAGGCGGTCAAATACCGTGCCTCCCGCAGCTCCTTGATGTTCTCCTCCGTGACAGAGGAGGGCACCCACTTGCCTTGAGAGCTGGCCATGGTCGGAGGAGTTGTCGGGAGAGAAAAGCTTGGAGTTTGGGCGCTGGAGCTCGGGGACGAAGAGGCAAAGAGAATTAGGTGAGGGGTGGAAAAGATGGGTTCTATCCACTTATATGGACTGCGAATATCAAGGGTTCCCTCCCTCGAGACTGAAAACTCGCCTGTTCCTAAGGGGGCACGATCTCTGCTTTCACAAGACGTGTTGCCGGAGGTTGCGTCTTGAAGCGCGAAATGGGAGGCCAAAAAACGGTTCAAAGTAATAAAACGACTGGATGTAACGCCTCGTCCGTAAAATCATTAGAAGACGGAACTTATTTGTATTTTACCTTTATGTTTGAGGATTGTGACTACTATACAGAGCCGGATATAGTGCTGGTGGTCAACTACTTTCAACTGTTCGGAGGAGGAACCCGCCTTGCAATGCCGAAGACAATCTGCGTGCCGGACACATCGTCATTGAAGACTGGTTCAGGGGCTACTGAGGGAGTCCAGGATTACGGGGTCCTCGAGCGTCCAGACTATGTGATATGGGCCAGACCAATGGGCCGTGGAGATACAAGGCAGAAGACATTCCTCGTGTCCGGATGGGACTCTCCTTGGCATGGATGGCAAGCTTACCGTGCGGATATGAAGATTCCTTTCTCTGTAAACCGAGTCTATACAAACCCTAGCCCCCTCCGGTGTCTATATAAACCAGAGGGTTTAGTCCGTAGAGGCAATCATAATCATATAGGCTAGACATCTAGGGTTTAGCCATTATGATCTCATGGTAGATCAACTCTTCTAACCACTATACTCATCAAAGTCAATCAAGAGGGACGTAGGGTATTACCTCCATCAAGAGGGCCCGAACCAGGGTAAACATCATGTCCGCTGTCTCCTGTTACCTTCAATCCTTAGACGCATAGTTCAGGACCCCCTACCCGAGATCTGCCGGTTTTGACACCAACACCAGCACCACAAGATCATAGGAATTGATATGAGTACACAAACGTGCCTGATGAGATGCAAAGACCCGCCCCCGTCCAACACTCCGTCGGCAAGACTCAGCTAGTGCTGCTCTTCCAACTGAGCACCGCTGAAAGGTGCACCATCTTCGAAAACTTCCTTGCCGACCCCAGGTACACGTTTGCTGGCTTCTCCATTGGTGGCGACAAAACTAGGCTCGAGCACGTCAATCTGGAGGTCGCCAACTTCGTCGACATCCGGAAGGAATGGAGGCTGCCCGAGGCCACCAAGGAGTTGGACTCCCTTGCAAACGTCGCTGACATGCTCGTTGACGACTACTACAACAACATGAAGAAGAAGATCACCAATGAAGAACACAGGCACTGGGACTCCCTGCCCCTGTCCATGAGGCACATCGAGTATGCGGAAAAGGACACAAATGTAGCGTATGAGATATGGAACCGCATCACCCTCACCCAGGATGGGCTTCACCGCGTAAAGCTGGAGAAGAAGGAGCCCCCCAAGAAGCGTCCTAGGAGCTGGGGAGACTTCACCTGGTGAAGAAGCATATGGTGCCGGCCAAGAAAGTATCTCCAACATTTCTCGCGTCGTTTTAGATTTATCATCAAAATTTCTTTCTGTTGTTTGGTTATGTAAAGCTAGTTTGCTTGTGATCATTTGCTTTTGCCGAACTTAGCTTGCTTGTCATACATAATGGCTTATAATGATAAACTTTGCTTATGTTATGAAGAACTTTATTTCAATTACAAAAATAGAGTTCAATATTACAACATACTGCAGTGCACATAAAGTATGTGATGCGAGCAGTGCACAAATCGACGAAGATGTGGTGCGCAAAAAGGACGCATGCAGTGCAAAATGTGGGCACATGCAGTATAGTATTCTGATGAATGCAGTGTGCACCGTATATTAGAAAGATACATAAGAGGAAAAATACTAAGAAAGATTGTATGAATATGTAGTGCACAAATAGGATGCATGCAGTGCAAAAATGCTCATGCATATACAGTGCGAAATGTGGGCGCATGTAGTACAGAATCCTGATGAATCTAGTGCACAATGATCTAACTAAGCAGTGCACGCCCTATATTAGAAGATAAGTAAGAGGAAAAATATGAAAAAAATTTGACCACCCAAGTGCAACCAGGCCCTAGGCAGTCTCGTACTAGGTTACGCGCCCGCTTTTGAACCCAGGCAAGTCCGTTCTGAGCCACGATGCGTGGGGCCGGGCACACAAGGGCCCATAGGTTAGCGGAAATAGTGCACAGAGCGCCGTGTATAAGCGCCCAATCAGTAACCAGAGGAGTTCGAGAGCGTTGACTCGCCAGGTATTAGAAACCGGATGGTCGGCGAGCTAGGTGGGACTAAACATTAGCGCGCGCACGGCGCACCATGAACCAGCGATGCTGGCAGGCCTACTTAGGCTGAATGCGTCTTTGCTCCCCAACACATGCCCAACATGTGAGAGAGGCCACTAAATATAAAAAAATTCCCACATACCATGAAAAACCATGGCCCAATAAACTAAAACAATAACTAGAAAAATAAAAACACTAACACAATCCACGCATTCTGTAGTTCGTTTACATCAAAAATGCAGTTCGGTAAACTCAAGTAAGCAGTGATGTTGCTTCTCAAATGCACTATCACAAACTGAATCAAAATCCTTCCACCACCTAACACCCACCACAATATGTATTACTTTCGTTGCTCAATTTGCCACATAAAACATATCCATTCGTGCCCCGGACTCACACAACTCCTCCCCCCTTCCTCTTCTTCTTCAAATCGAAGGTCTAAGGTTCTGCCCACCCCCAACAGTTTTTTGAATTTCCACTGAACCCGCCATGGACAGTTTGTGCGGGTGCTTGGCAAGGATGGCGCCGATAGCAGACACATGCGTGTACGCTGATGGTCTAGAGCTCACCGAGTCTGAGTGGCGCAGCAAGCTCGGGTGCATGATGATACCCAATAGGGGGTTTCGGGCACCATTTCTTCATCACCTCACATCCTCAAACCTGCGGGAAAGATTGGTATGTTTTTCCCTCATAATTTGTGACCAATCTAGGTTGCAAATCCACATCTAAATGTATATTTCCATCAATTTCTTCAGTAGAATAAAAAAATTGAAGATTTGTGTTGTTGTTCACATTTGTCAGCTATTAAGACTAGTTAGTTCTACCTATTTTCCTTCAGTACCACACCATATCAACAGTAGTTAAATCAGAACCCCAACACATGAACAAAGAAGAGGTTCCATAGATCAATGTTGCAGTTCTCTTAACACGCTAATGCAGTACACTGCAAACGACCTCGCATTGCAAATGTGTTACAATATAATATATATTCTACTTAAAATAGAGGTCAAGTCTGTATATAATTTTGTTCATACATTGCAACTGCTTTCTTAAATAGTAGTCATATATATGTACATATTTAAGTCAACATAAACAGATAATCCTAATATAAAGAAAAACATTTGGTGTTTGCTTATAAAAAATCTTTTTCCATTCATGGCAAAATGCAGAAACTGCCATCCATAATAAGCTTTCCTGCTCTGAGTTCAGGGAAGCTTACTTTGGAGACAGAACATAAGAATGGGTATGCAGACATGCAAGCTGACAACCACATTGACTCTAAAAACTGCATCTACATAACTACTGGCTGGAAAGATTTTGTCTCCCAGAATGGCTTTGAGGCCGGAGAAGTGGCCATGGTGTTTTCTACAAAGAAGAAGACTCCCTGAAGTTTACAATATTGCATTGTAGGTTGCCTAAGATAAAGCAAGCCATCTGTGGCATATTCTAATGCTTTGCTTATGTTGTATGCTTTTAAAATTATGTCCATCAGGCACTTTGAATGGTGCCTTTTTTATGTATGCGACCTCACCACCATCATTTTATCACCCTTTTAGACAAGTTGTTGGTGACAGAAATGCAGTTCTCTAATACACATAGTGTGGTCCTAAATATAAAAAAATGCAGTCCCCTAAACGGTAACAATGCAATGCGAATGGTCAAAACTTTGCAGTTAACATAAAATGTTCAAAAGAATTGTCCTAGTATGCAGTTCAAAAAAATTCTTAATAACTATTCAGCTAACATCAACACAAAATAGACCATCTATTCTAACAGGAGAATAGCAGATTAACCATAATGCTAATGTAGTACGAAAGTGCATATTATGTCGTTCTCTAAAACACATAATGCAATTTAAGAAAAGTGAAATCTCATATGCTGTCATGACCACTGTAATATAGGTACAACGAAGTCCACTACTAACAAATATGCAGTACACTACAACATATGACAGAGCAACAATAAAATTAAAGTAGTATGGGAGACTAACAGAGCTGACAATTCACTCTCACTTCGATAACTCAACTAAAAATTGTGCAATCACTAAATTTTGGAAAATACCCCGGAAAAGATTACATAGAACACACGGCCACTCAGATGAACAGCATGAGCTCTTCTTGAAAATTGCAAACCAAAATATGAAGATTGCAGTCACAATATAATGAATTCAAACCAAACAGAGACACTAATTACAAGATTAAAAAATGCATCCATGCAGAAAATCCAAAAAAACAACAAGAACAGAGGAGCGAATGAAGCTCACACGCCCGCACAATCGATTTCGCAGAAATTGAAAACTAAGTCCTAAAAATTACACAAATTGTAGACTAAAGGGAGTGATCAAACAAACGCAATCAAAGAATTCCTACTAACAAACAACATCTAAGCGCGAAAAAGTTCCATCCGAGCGAACACGAACGAACAAAGCAAAGCTCGTCCGCCAAATTGCTCGATTGCCTAGATTTTAGTCGCTTTTCCTGTAATTACAAAGAATAAAGGTCAAATGGCATCTAGAAACAAATTAAATCATCCCGCAACACCGGATTTCACACTGAACACACGGGCGGACCACCAAAAAATGAAGCAGTTCTCCCATAAAGCATTGCAGTGCTCACCGTACATAGATGAAGTGCGCTTGTGTTGAGCGTGCAGTTCAGAAGTGTGTGCAGAATAACTATTCTGCTAATATTAGCAGAATAGGTCGGTTGTATATATATGTATATAGATATATTATATATTATATATCAAAATATGTATTTGGCAACCCGAATCTTTTTTGCAAAACCGTCACACAACCTGGATGCCGTTCGTTTTGATCTGACGGACGCGAGTGGTCCCAGCGAGTCAGACGTTTCTTTCTGCCGCTGGTGTGTGGGCCATCGCTCCATCCCCCACCACCCTCGAACCGTCTCCCACGACATACGGCACTTAACACCCCCCCACTTGCCCTCAATTGTTGGTAACCACGTGCCCCCTCTACTCTCTACTTCTCTGTCGCTCCGCCTCGCTCTCTCTCCGTCGACGTCGAGCGGCGGCCCCTTCTCCGGTCGATTCTCAGCGGTAAGCATCGGTTCCACCAGTGAGTCTCGATTCAATCGCCTCACACCCATCCCCATTCACTTTAGTAGTTCATGCTCTGTTTCCGGTCGCCGTTAGTGGCAGAATGTTTGTCGGTTGGTCCCATGTTAGAACAAACGAGGAATGCACCCAGTGCGTTCAATCCATGGTGTAGTTGCTATTTGTTAGCCCATGCTTCGCATGCACATCGTTTTACTGCTTAATTTGCGGTTTTCGATTATGTGGGTAGTTGCGGACACTTTTGAACTGATCCCCTCTGTTACACACTTCAATTTCAATTTCTAGGGTTTTCTCTATATGAATAACCATTATTGTTTCCATTCATTATTCACGGCCATTATCCTATGATGATTTTTGTCATTATTGGTCTCGGGAGGGTATGGTGCAGAGATTTGGCAACCAATCTCCTCTCTGTGTATCTATGTTGTGCTCCATTTAATATGCTCTACTTATGCTCTTATGGTTGCAGTGAATTACCACCCGTATAATTGTGTTGCTGCCAAGAATCCCCTACTATTCGTGTTTTCATATGCAGTTCATCCGTTTGTGTTTAGCCTATCATGATGGATTGTTTGTTCTAGCACTATCAGTGGTGTCTCCTGTCATGATGGATTTGTGTTTGTAACTGATGGTGTGTCATATTACTTACCTGATCTTAATTGTAAAAATTACCATCAGTGTTGTGAACAATTTATCAGGAGTCCACCATAAAATTTAAACATGTCCCTGATTTTTCAATACTAAGTGTTGTGATGTCCAATATGTGTGTGTTTGTTGTTGCCATCCCTAATTTACATAAGTTATCTTGCCTGATACATACTCTTTATCAGTGTATCATAAGCAAAAAAATCAGGCATTCAATATCTAGTAAAAGCACACATTATTTTTTCTCCCTTCTCTGTTGTGCATGAGTTATCTTGTTGTTTGTTCACAAGTTACCAATGTATCATAAGCAATGTGTGTGTGATTATTAATTCAGCAGCTATGCATCCTTTATGCTCACTTTTTTCTCTTTATTATTTCGTTTTGTGTGTCAGGTCACAATGCCAAGGAAGCGCAAGTTAGATGGTGACATTGAGGAGGTAAACCCCTTAAAGAAGCATAAGCCTCCAACAAATTGGAACAGGGCTTCTCCTAGTGCTCTTGTGACTGCTTGTAAGGACATGTCTGATGAGAGAACGTCCGCGATTGATGACATGGATTTCACTAGTCTGCGGAATATCAAGTGTGATATTCTCTTCAATCGGATTTCTCAATGGCTTGCTGGTCTATATGACCCTAATTCCCATGTGGCTATTGTACCTGGACATAAAAGGTTACTGGTAAATGAAGAGTTTGTGCATCGGATAATGGGGGTGCCCCGAGGTGATATTCTAGTGGATTTCAAGGTCCCTATAGATGCACGGCTTGAGCTTGCGGGATGGTGATCTTGGGCATGCTCCTAAAACTGTGGATGAAATCTTATCTTGAGCACTAACCGGAATGATGCAATTTCAAGCGCTCGTGACTTGTGCGTGTTGTTGGCACTGTGATGGCGCCGACAACTTCCAACAAGATCAGCACCAGATGGTATGCTGTGTTGGTAAGCACATCCGACTGTCTTTCTCTTTCGCATTTATCATTTTTATTTATTTTCTTTTTTGTTTTTACCTCGTAGCTTTTTTGATTTTTAGTGTGGTGATTATGTACATATGCACTTGATAACTTTCCTGCATTGGAGTGTGGTAATTTGGTACCTGATTTTTTTATGATATGAATTGTGGTAATTATGTAGTAATGCACCTGATAAATTTTCTGCCATGTAATACGGTAATTATGACTTACTTCTTAATAATATGGTAATTTTTGTACTTAGTACTTGGTAATTCAATGCTTAACAGTGTGGTAAGTGTTTACTTATGTCCCTGCTAACTTTTGTGCATACATGCCTCTTTTTTCCATGTGTTTCTGTTTTTTCACAGCAAAATATTGGCAATGTAAAAAATCTCAATGGGTGCAAATTTATTGTGGATCAGCTTCACAAAGCCCTTTCGAAAGGAAAGCCTACGACGGGCTGCCTCCTATTCTACAATGTTAGTTCCCCTATTCTCTTTGTTACTGCAATTCATTTTTCCCCCTGATTTTTGGGTTGTATATTTTATTCCGCCAACCAGCTAGCTAGTAACAACCTTTTTTGTTTTCTAGCTTCTGTATATAGATGCTATTGACTTAACTGGCCTTGGTATCATCTTTCCTAATGGTCCTTTTGCAATTAACGTGTGGACGAATGAGCTGGCATCGAAAGTTCTATGGATGGACGTCCACATGGACAAGCTTTCTTATGGGAAATTACCGGTAATTTGGTATTGTCATTTTTCTTACTTTTTATGGACCACCATCTATTTTCTCATGATTTTTATTTGTTTTTATCATATTTTTCAGCTCAAGCCCCAATATGGCCAAGACTATTGCTTATTTGGTGGCTTACAAGGTCTCGATAATTTCAAGTGTGTTCATGCACCGCAAAACTGTATTGAACAGGTATTTATATTTTTTGTGTGTTTGAATATTTTATTTTCTCTTTACTGGTAAAGATCGTTATAAAGACCTGGTAAACTTTCACTGTTTTTGGGATGGTAACCTTTTTTATAGTTTGGATTCTCACTTGTATAATTTATTTTTCAGCTTATCTACGTGTGCTATTTTTAGTAGTTTTTGCATGGTAATTTATGTCTCTCACAACCAGATTACATATTTTTTTCATCCATGTTTTTCCTATCAGAAACTTGCTAAAGCTTCTGCTATCATGGGTCGCTCTTCGCCTGGCATGGTTGGCCTCCTGAGTGGTCTTGTTAATGAGTTCATGTCCTTTGATGACGAAGACGGCTCAGGGATGTCCCGTCTTTTAGAGAGCCAACTCAAGGGTTTATTTTCTGCTGTCGGGAAGACTGCAAGCACCCGTCCTGCATCCCGCTCAGGTGAAGTAAAAGATACCGGAAGCAAACTGTTGAAGGTTCAGATTCTGAACATGAGCATGATGGTGGTGGCGGTGATGGCCACTCTGACGAAGATCTGGATTTTCACGTTCATTACCATGGCTCTTCAGGCGGTTTCGATGCTTTTGATAGTGGTGGACCGAACGCCCATGAGGCTTCATGTAGTGGGGGTAGTGGTGGACTGAATGCCCATGAGGCTTCAGGTAGTGGGGCAGCGAATGTAGATGTGGGTGCAAACATTTTCACAACTGCCAATGTGTCGGTAAGGTCAGCTGGAATTGATGGAACCACCACTCCTGTAGGAACCGACCAGCCTTTCGAGTCTCAGATTATGCTTAGGACATGTTCTAGGAGTGTATCTAGTGATGGATTGCATAATCAGCCAGATATGATGGATACTCAAAATGAGGTTGTTGTTGATGCTTCTGTGAAGAGGAGAGGTTCTTCTCTTGTCCGTAACTTGGATAAGAAATATTCCAGGCATCGCAAGAAATTACGCCTACCTTCTCTAATAGTGGCCACTGGTACAACTGTCTCTGACCAGCCGTCGTTGGATAATACACATCGTCTTATCAAGGCAATGGTCATCAATGAGCTTGGCATTGTAGGCCCTGATAAGGGCATTAACTAAGTAATTGTTGATCCCACGCGGAACAAGCAACATCCTCGGAAGTGATTTTCTTATCCTCTTCTAGTTGAGTTCTTTTTATTTCCATTTTTACATTGCATTTTTTGTTATTTGTTTCTGCATGATAACTTTTTTGTACATATTTAGATGTAGTTACTATTTTGTGTTAGAACTTTTTCTAGTACCTACCTTCCGATAATTAGAAGTAACTGTATCTAGTTACTATAGTTTTTTGTGTCTGGTAACTATTTATTCCTTAATAAGCTTGTGTTCTTGTCTAAAATGTTTAGTAATTATATCCTCGTAAGGCTGATAACTTTAGTATTTATTTTTCTGATAATAACTTTAGTTTTTTATTTGAACAAGATGTAGTTTAACTTTGTTTGCATCATAATTTTAGTAATTATATGCTGGTAAGCATATGTTCTTGTCTCTAGTAACATTTTTCTCATTTGCACTATATCTTGTTCAAATAAATTTTCACGGGTTCGGATGCTCCATCTATTAGTGTTGCCGGCCTTCAGCAAACACGATCTACCAGTGTGGGCATCACGTCTGAGGTGGTACCTAGTAATGTTACACGTTCTTTGGCAGATGTTGACTCATTTGACACGTCATGCAGGTGATTATGAATGTTATTTTTCTCACTATGGGAAATCTAAATGATTTTCTCTATTTGTTTATTTTTTGGTATATTAGGTAAATATATACCGATAATTTAACTCTATTATGTTTGGTATCACAAATGGTATGGAAAGGCTAGTAGTTTTTATAGTCAAAGCTCATGTAAGATTACTGTTATTTTAGCATGATAAATTTGTTGGTAACTTTGTTTACCATATTGTTTAGCATGATACTCCAGTTTGTTATCTTCATAGTTCCCATCTTCATTAATGATTCATGATGATATCGATTTTTGCATTATGTGGATAACCAAGTTGGTCATATGCTGATAAATAAGGTGAATACAAGCTGGTAGCTAATGCAAATATAATCTGGTAACTAATACCATATAAGCTGGTAACTAATGTTCTATTAGCTGGTAACTAACGGTACTATAAGCTGATAATGTTTCTTTTTTTATATTGCATAATTAATATGGTACTATATATCTGATCTAATTATTTTGCACATTTTCACGATAGTATAACTCCTTTTTACAACCCTTTTTTTGCCTATGCATGCAGCAAGAAGACTATGATTGATGTGAGAAAGGTTAAGATGTCTTCTAAAGTTGTAGTTGCAAGTAGGTCTTCTCCTCGTTTCGCTTCCAAGGATCCAAAACATGATTTTAATGACCCGCCCGTGGTGGCTTCTCCAATAGTCGTTGCGCAAGATGATGCCCCTGTGACAAATTCACTAGATGCTGGTTTTGGAGCTGCGGAACAGCTTGCGGCTGCGTCCACTATTACTCAAGTGGTAGAAGAGATTGCCAATGTTGTTATTGGCACTCAAGATGAAGCTTCTGCTGACCAAGCTCAAGGAAATGCTCCTAAAGGAAGTGTTGCCATAGCTGAAGATGCCCAAGCTCCTTCCAAAACACCATGTGTTGTTCAAGCTCAAGTTGAATCTGCCCAATCCACTTTTGCAAAACCAGTTGAAACTGAAACTGCAGTAGGTGTGGAGGCTCAAGCTGGGGATGACCAAGTCGCCACCCAAGAATTTAGCAGTAATGCAGATGTAGAAGATGTTATTGCTGAGAGGGCCTACTGGGATTTTGCCCCACCATCTTGCTCTATTGGCCTAGATTTTGGCCTTACACCGCCAGGACCCGATATTACTACAATGGCCACAGTCCCAGCTGCAGTACCAGGATCGGCACCAGCGGTTCTTTCGACAACTCAAGCACCAGTAGTGGACCCAGCAAATAGCAATGCTCCCCAAGAACTAGCAGCATCCCCAATTGATTAGATGGCGGCAGCACCTCATGATTTGAAGAATGCAGGAGATAATCTTGTTGAAGCTAAGCCGGTTACATGCTTTGACCCTGCTAACATTGGTAAGTGAAGGCATTTATGTGTCTTCGCTTTATCACAATAGAGTGATGGGATGGATGTCTAATTTTGAAGACTTTTTTATGCTTTTAGTTTGCTCCTTATCTGTCTATTTATGCTCTTTTATCCTATGTATGGACCACCCCATGTAATGACTTTTGCTTTTGCGTGTGTGCTATGAAATGAACTATGTATTTTCATTTCACATTCGTTCTTCCCTTTGTATGTTATCTGGTATGTGGACATATTATATCTGGTATTTATTGTTCATTATTCCAGGTAACAATACTAACATCTAACTGCTAATGATAGCGCTCTACTTTTTTTGCCGCTAACTGCAACTACATGAAAGATATTGTACTTTTTTTGCTGACCACTTAATCGTATGGTAACTTTTACCATGATAACCTTTGCGAATGTTATGTTGGTATTTATATACAGACTAGAGCTTTTTATAACAAAAGTGTTCAAACTAACTGGTTTTATTTTTGTGCTAACTAGTTACCCACATGGTAACATTTTTTTATCACACCCTAGTAACTATATTTGTTGTTTGTGAAGGTGGTAACTATAACATCCAAGTGATTTTTATGCTATAACTACTGAACTAATTAACCATATGATCCCCTAATAAGTTCTGTTATTACCATGCTGATAACTTCAACCCTTCTTATTTTTGTTGTTGAATACACACCTCCTCCCCCGTACACACGCACACCATTCTAATACATTCATGTTGACCCTTTAACTATCATGACCCCCCTCATTTTCTTCATGTTTTCTCTCTATAATAATTATATCATCAAGCTGAACCAACTATCACTTTTTCTTTAGCTGTATTTCCACATATTTGACATTTTCTTTCGGTTCACAAAATGACCTGATCCCAAATTTGTGAAGAACGTTGATTTTGAGTTTATGATGCGGATGATGAAGACAGCGATGTAATTGTGTGGGTTAAAAAAGTCGAACATGCCAGTGTTAGAGCAAAAGAAAATTATGCTTCTATAAAAGGTATTGATAGGAAGTTTTTTTGTGACAACCTTTTTTCTACTGCCAACCTTGATAACATCATTATGTTATTTTAGCATGATAAATTTGTTGGTAACTTTGTTTTCCACAATTTTTCTTTTTACCAATCCCAACACTGATAACTCCCTTCACTTTTCTTCTATACCACCCCATCTACCCTGAATTTGTAACACCAGTTATTCGACCTCCCAATGGTATTTATTCAGCCAGTGTGACTCCTAAATCGTACATTTGGAAAGTTAGGGTAAGCCGCCCATCGCAGTTCCTACTGCCTCCATATTGTGGCCTCAAAGCATCTGCACTCGAAGAGGATATTTACGTACAAGTTATTTGATAACCCACAAGTATACGGGATCGCAATAGTTTTCAAGGGTAAAGTATTTAACCCAAATTTATAGATTCGACGCAAGGGGAGCCAAAGAATATTTGAAGGTATTAGCAGTTGAGTTGTCAATTCAACCACACCTAGATATTAATTATCTACAGCAATATGATCAGTAGCACTGTAATATGATAGTTTTGATAATAGTGACAGCAGCAACGGTAATAGTAACAGTGATAGCAGTAGTTTGTAGCAAGTGTAACAGTGATGATAGCAATAGTAATACAGCAAGATCAATAAGGATAAATTCCTAGGCATTGGATTGGTGACTTGTTGGATGATATTCATCATGAGACAGTTATAACCTAGGGCGATACGGCACTAGCTCCAGTTCATCGATATAATGTAGGCATGTATTCCGTAAATAGTCATACGTGCTTTATTAAAAGAACTTGCATCACATGTTTTGTCCTACCCTCCCATGGCAGCGGGGTCCATATTGGAAACTAAGGGATATTAAGGCCTCCTTTTAATAGAGAACCGGAACAAAGCATTAACACATAGTGAATACGTGAACTCCTCAAACTACGGTCATCATCGGGAGTGGGCCCGATTGTTGTCACTCCGGGGTTGCCGGATCATAACCGTAGTAGGTGAATATAACTTGCAAGATCATATCTCAAACATGGATATAATGATGAATTCATAAACGGTTCAGATCTCAAATCATGGCACTCGGGCCCAAAGTGACAAGCATTAAGCATGGCAAAGTCATAGCAACATCAATCTAAGAACATAGTGGATACTAGGGATCAAGCCCTAACAAAACTAACCCGATTACATGATGAATCTCATCCAACTCCTCACCGACCAGCAAGCCTATGAAGGAATTACTCATGGAATTGGTGATGGAGATAGGTTGGTGATGACGAGGATCGAAGATCCCCCTCTTCGGAGCCCCAAACGGACTCCAGATCTGCCCTCCCGAGGAAGAACAGGGCTTGGTGGCGGCTCCGTCTCGTGGATCATGATAATTCTTTCTCCCTGATTTTTTTGGAATAATGTGAATTTATAGTATCAGGGCGGTCATCAGCGGGGCCACCAGGTGGGTACAACCCACCTAGCGCGTCAGGAGAGGGGGCGCGCCCTAGTGGGATGTGCCCACCCAGGTGCCCCTCTCCGGCAGGTCTTGGCTCCAGAATTTCTCTTTATTGATTTAAAAAATCCTCAAAAAGTTTCGTTCCATTCCGAGAACTTTTATTTCTGCACAAAAACAACACCATGGTAGTTCTACTGAAAACAGCGTCAGTTCGGGGTTAGTTTCATTCAAATCATGCAAATTAGAGTCCAAAACAAGGGGGAAAGCGCGAGAAAAAGTAGATACGTGGGCGACGTCTCAACTCCCCCAAGCATAAACATTTGCTTGTCCTCAAGCAATCCAACAAGAAAAACTTTTATGAACTCTTTTGCTCTTGTTTTCATAAATAAGCTTAAACAGCACCCATGTTTTCAGCCAGCATTATAACTAACCATGTCGACAATAACTCTTAAATATTATAATGATTCATATCAATGACATAATCAGCTAGCGAGCAATTGTAAGATATCGCAAACAGCAAGACGTTGTCAAACCAATCATGATATAATATGACAATAATGGTATCTCGCTAGCCCTTCTTGAGATAGCAAAAGATAAATGCAGAGCACCTCCAAAGTTCAAGCAGCGACTAAACATTGTAATTCATGGTAGAAAAGATCCAGTCAAAGTGCACCCATCATTAGCTATACACAATGCGTAAATCATGACCGATGTGCTCTACTCAGTTTCTGGTGCTTGTTTATAGAAGGTGGTGGCACAACATAAAAGTGAATAGAAAGTCCCTTCACACATGAAAGCAGTGATTTGCAGAGGTGCCAGAGCTCAATTTTTAAAACAAAGATAACTGATATTTTGAGACATGCACCCTTCTCATTCACTTCAAGACCATCACTTATCAACATCTTCCATGCTAAGCACGCTAGTGGCGGTTCCCAAGCAATAAAAGTAAAGGTTTACTCCCCCTCCACCAACAATCACATTCTGCGGCTTGTCCGAAACAATGGGTGCCGTCCAAACCAACAACAGTCCCGGGGGAGTTTTGTTTAATTATTTGCATTTTTTTTAGTTCAGGACTAGGAATACCTATTACCGCCCATTTCCTAGTATGATGGCGAGTGAATAAACACTCGACCTGAGGATAACATGCTTGGCATGGAACATATCGACCACCTCCTGTCGTTCCATGAACGATCCAAGAACACAAAACGGATAATTTTTTTAGAAGTCTTCAGAGGTGGCACATGCAAATTTACTAAGGACGGCAGGGTAATACCGTACATAGGTAGGTATGGTGGACTCATTTGGAATAACTATGGGTTCAAGGTTTTTGATCTGCAAGCAGAATCCCCACTTAGTATAGGCGAAGGCCAGCAATTTTAAGACTGTGAAGCGGCGAGCTAGAGAGCAACAACGATCATGACCAAGCATTATGCATAAGTAACATTGGACACTAACATGAGTAGGATATGAACACCATGAACATAAATGTTATAGAGGCTATGTTGGTTTTGATTCAACTACATGCATGAACATGTACCAAGTCAAGCCACTCGAACATTCAGAGGAGGATACCATATCATCATGCTACATCACAATCATTTTAACGCTATGTTAATATCCAAGATAAATCATTATTAACTCCTAGCTACTTATGCATGGCATGAGAAACTATAATTCCTAATTGTCAGTGCAAACATGTTTAATCATAACGGGCTGAATCATGGGCACTAGGTTAAACATATTTACACAGACAAGACAAGTCGAGTTCATACCAGTTTCTCCTTGCCACGGCCAGCTCATCGAATATCATCATTATTGCCTTTCACTTGCACGACCGAATGGTATGAAAATAATAATAGTGCAAGAGTGCAATGGACTAAGCTGGAATCTGCAAACATTTTATTCAATAGGAGAAGACAAGGTAAAATGGGCTCTTATTAGTTCAACAGTTATTCATGTGAGAGCCACTCAAAATTTTCATCGTGGTCTTCTCCTCGGTAAGACATGAATAGAAGAAAATAAATTCAGAGAAACACACTGAAATATTTTTGGATTTTTGATTTTCTTCAACAAGCAAGCAAACACGAGAAAAACTATTTACACGGGAAAGCTCCCAACAAGCAAAAGAAGAACAAGGAGATCTTTTTGGATTTTGTTTTTAGTAGTAATACTAAGAATGCATAGAAAGTAAATTACTACAACTAATTTTTTGGTTTTTCTAAAGTTTTTCAAATACACAAGAAGAAAGCAAAAAAAATCTAAGCATGGATGATACAATGAAAAAGTGTGAACACCGACAGATAGAATGATATGTGAGCATGAATATAATGTCGGTGAGAAACACATACTCCCCCAAGCTTAGGCTTTTGGCCTAAGTTGGTAATCAATCAGTAGCCTGGAGGGTAGTAGTCGAGGTACTAGGGAGCGGCCATACACTGATCCCACTGTGGAGGTGCCTGTGTAGCCTCAGCAGCAGCCTGAGCATTCCAGTAGGCGAGGATGTCTGCAGGCATAATCCATTATCCGCCCCTGGCAATAGAATCAAACAAAGAAGGTGCAGGCAAGGGAATAACATCACGAATGTCAACGTTATAGACCAAGTTATAAGGAATGGTAATGTTAGGACGATCACGTGTAAGAAAGTGATGGTGATCCATGGCTCCATGGTCTAGGTAAACCTTGGTCAGAGGGTAATCATGAGGGCATATCTCAACCTCGATGTGAGCCGCCAAATGAGTAGAATAAATCCCATCATGTATTTTAACCTGGGATTTATTAAGGTGCAGGCGACGAGCCACGATAGATCCCAAGCTATACGTGTTGTCGACCTCAATTGCACGACGTAAAACAACAAGGTCTGGTGAACTAAGTGCACCCACCTTCTCCCTAGCAAGCAAGCATTTGGTAATGAAATATGCAAAGTAACGAACTGCAGGAAAATGTAAACCACCGGCAGTGATGGCTGACACTCTCCTCTCATCACCCACTTTAAGAGTGTGACAAAAATCTTCAAACTCAGTCGGTCTAGGCTTAACCAAGATCCCATCAGACAGGATCATGCATATGTCACAGAACTTAGTAAGTGGTATCTGATGGTTTTCAGCATATATGTCAAAGCTCACTTCAGGAGGATTATTTCTAGGCAAGAAATTAAAGATTTGAACAAACATTTTTGTGAGGATTTGGTGCTGGTCACACTCATCTGCGATGAAGTCGGTGTGACCCGCATTCGCAATGAATTGCATGAACTCTGCATGAATTCCAGCTTCTTGCAGGAACGGGATGTGCGGCCATTCGCACGGCCGTACCTCTGCCAACCTCCGAGGGTGGACATGATTATCAGAAGACTCCCTAATAACACCCTTGGAGTTCTTCCTTGAGCCATATTTCCTGAAGATGGATTTCCTTGAAGAGGAAAGGATGATGCAGCAAAGTAGCGTAAGTATTTCCCTCAGTTTTTGAGAACCAAGGTATCAATCCAGTAGGAGGCTGCGCGCGAGTCCCTAGTACCTGCACAAAACAAATAACTCCTCGCAACCAACGCGATAAGGGGTTGTCAATCCCTTCACGGTCACTTACGAGAGTGAGATCTGATAGATATGATAAGATAATATTTTTGGTATTTTTGTGATAAAGATGCAAAGTAAAATAAAAGAAAAGGAAATAACTAAGTATTGGAAGATTAATATGATGAAGATAGACCCGGGGGCCATAGGTTTCACTAGTGGCTTCTCTCAAGAGCATAAGTATTTTACGGTGGGTGAACGAATTACTGTTGAGCAATTGACAGAATTGAGCATAGTTATGAGAATATCTAGGTATGATCATGTATATAGGCATCACGTCCGAGACAAGTAGACCGACTCCTGCCTGCATCTACTACTATTACTCCACTCATCGACCGCTATCCAGCATGCATCTAGAGTATTAAGTTCATGTAAACAGAGTAACGCCTTAAGCAAGATGACATGATGTAGAGGGATAAATTCATGCAATATGATAAAAACCCATCTTGTTATCCTCGATGGCAACAATACAATACGTCCCTTGCTACCCCTACTGTCACTGGGAAAGGACACCGCAAGATTGAACCCAAGGCTAAGCACTTCTCCCATTGCAAGAAAGATTAGTCTAGTAGGCCAAACCAAACTGATAATTCGAAGAGACTTGCAAAGATAACCAATCATACATCCAAGAATTCAGAGAAGATTCAAATATTGTTCATAGATAAGCTTGATCATAAACCCACAATTCATCGGTCTCAACAAACACACCACAAAAAGAAGATTACATCGAATAGATCTCCACAAGAGAGGGGGAGAACATTGTATTGAGATCCAAATAGAGAGAACAAGCCATCTAGCTAATAACTATGGACCCGAAGGTCTGAGGTAAACTACTCACACTTCATCGGAGAGGCTATGGTGTTGATGTAGAAGCCCTCTGTGATGGATGCCCCCTCCGGCGGAGCTCCGGAATAGGCCCCAAGATGGGATCTCGTGGATACAGAAAGTTTTGGCGGTGGAATTAGGGTTTTGGCTCCGTATCTGATCTTTTGGGGATACGTAGGTATATATAGGAGGAAGGAGTACGTCGGTGGAGCAACAGGGGGCCCACGAGGGTGGAGGGCGTGCCTGGGGGGTAGGCGCGCCCCCTACCTCGTGGCTTCCTCCTTTATTTTTTGACGAAGGGTCCAAGTCTCTTGCATCATGTTCGGTGAGAAAATCACGTTCCCGAAGGTTTCATGCCGTTTGGACTCCGTTTGATATTCCTTTTCTTCGAAACCCTAAAATAGGAAAAAAACAATTCTGGGTTAGGCCTCCGGTTAATAGGTTAGTCCCAAAAATAATATAAAAGTGGATAATACAGCCCAATAATGTCCATAACAATAGATAATATAGCATGGAGCAATCAAAAATTATAGATATGTTGGAGACGTATCAAGCATCCCCAAGCTAAATTCCTGCTCGTCCTCGAGTAGGTAAATGATAAAAACAGAATTTTTGATCCAGAGTGCTACTTGGCATTATTTTAATGTAATTCTTATTAATTGTGGTATGAATATTCAGATCCGAAAGATTCAAGATAAAATTTCATATTGACATAAAAATAATAATACTTCAAGCATACTAACTAAGCAATTATGTCTTCTCAAAATAACATGGCCAAAGAAAGTTCATCCCTACAAAATCATATAGTTTAGTCATGCTCCATTTTCGTCACACGAGAATGCTCTCATCATGCACAACCCCGATGACAAGCCAAGCAATCGTTTCATACTTTAGTAATCTCAAACCTATAAACTTTCACGCAATATATGAGCGCGAGCCATGGACATGGCACTATGGGTGGAATAGAATATGATGATGGGGGTTATGTGGAGAAGACAAAAAAGGAGAAAGTCTCACATCAACGAGGCGAATCAATGAGCTATGGAGATGCCCATCGATTGATGTTAATGCAAGGAGTAGGGATTGCCATGCAACGGATGCACTAGACCTATAAATGTATGAAAGCTCAACAAAAGAAACTAAGTGGATGTGCATCCAACTTGCTTGCTCACGAAGACCTAGGGCGCTTGAGGAGGCCCATTGTTGGAATATACAAGCCAAGTTCTATAATGAAAAATTCCCACTAGTATATGAAAGTGACAAAACAAAAGACTCTCTATCATGAAGATTATGGTGCTACTTTGAAGCACCACTACTAGGGAAAAGCCTACCAGCAGCGAGGGTTTTGGGCCTCTCAGTAGCGTGGGCACATGCGCTACTAATAAGGCGCTACAGCTAACGTATAGCAGTAGCGCCGGTTGTCCCACGCTACTGCTATACATGAATAGCTGTAGCGCTCTTTGGGAAAGGGCGCTACTGATATTATCTGCAGCACTGTTTGCTGGGATGCACTACTGACAAGGCGGCGCTACTGCTAAATTTCCCCCTCGCTACTACTAGTTTATTTATTAGTTTTTTCCTGCATATTTGTTTTGTATTTGTTTTGTATTTGAATAGGCTTTATACAATAATCTTTAGCATATCATACACATAGAAATGTAATCATAGCATATACATACAATTAGTATCATCAAATCATGTCATCATCATAATCATCATCCAACACAAAGTGGTCTCTCGTCATCATCTCGAAAATAGTGATACAAGTCTCGAATGATATGCAAATACATCGTCATCCATCTAAACAATGATATACACGAGAAGAGCTAGCACTTTGAGAACATGAGTTCGTATCCCTCTTTCGCATTAGCGTGAACCTCTAAACTAACTACTGCCTATCGCTCGGAAACCGGAAGGGCCTGACACTCCGGCCACTTGTCGTATATATACTCCTGGCATAGCACTTCTTCGCCATCTATGTTCTATCCACCTGCATCATCACATGAGTCGATGATATGCAACATATATAGTTGAGCAACAGGAAGAGACAGACTTGGCAAAAATAAAAACAACATATCATAAGCATAAATAACAAAGTTCATCATACCCCAAAATGCCCTAACTAGAGTGATTTTCGCTAGTCGAGGAGGAGGACGGATTAATTACATCACAAATAAAGTTTCACCGTGCATGACTCAAAGTTTTGTCATACAGAAAGTATGGACTAAATGGACACATTGTCATATATCGACAATCACTCCAACATGTCGTTCCATCCATCCAAGTCAGGGAGATAGTCCCCGAGCCTAGTGAAAGGCTTCAGGTCGAGACGCTGAGAGGCTATCAATGTTCGGACGTCTTCCCGCGACATTTGTCCTTCTCCGTAGAACATCCCTGTTTTTCCGACGACCTCCTTCATGATGATTTGGGCAAGTTCACGCTGGATGTTATAGAACTCAGCTCGAAGTCGATGATGCTCGATATCTCCTATGTCCTTTGCCCATTGCAGAATATGGGCATCGCCGGAAGAAGGTGCCATGCGAAGGTTCTGGTGATCCTGTCTGTAGTCCAGCATGTGGTGTAGGACATAGAATCCATCATTAAGAGAATCGTCCGGTTGCTGGATGCAACAGAAGTTGGTCTTATGTCCGAAGGCGACCCTGCCGCCCCTCATCTTCTTGTCCCTAACCACTCCACCCAGTGATTGGTAGTGATACATAGCACTGTCGAGAACATCCTTGATGTGGGTGTAATCCTTTTTGTGAATGTTCTTCGACGTGTCCAAGTAAAGAGCATGGGAGAATCGGGGGTAGAGGATGATGAGGACGGTGCGCCCGCCGCTGCGCAAAATAAGTCCTCAAATTAATTAGCTTCCACCATGCAAATGAATGATTGAAATCGAAGGAAGGATAGCAGCGTGGATGACTTACACGGGATGATAAGGCATGAGAATCGCCCCCTTGTCCTTATTGGTGAGCATGAAACTGACGATGTAATCCCTCGCGTATTCACGGTGATTTGCGCAGACTCCCAAGAAGCCCTCGTGCATGTAGTACGGGTCAGCGACACAAATATGAGATATCTGCTCAACCCCAATGATGTAGTTCATGTGCAAGGCATAAAGGCGGACAAACGTAAAATCCAGCTTCTTCACGTGAAACATGTCGAATATGTAATCGAATCAGAGGAAGAACTTATCCGCGGGGAAGCTGTCGACGTACGACATTTGCCGCGAAACATTAACCACTTAGAGTGGGTATCCTCGATATTTCGAGGCGATGAGGTCTTTCTCTACCCGCAGCACATCGTCATGAAGTCTCTTTAGATCGCCGAATCTGGCCCGTAGCGCTGTTGCAGGTAGGCTTGGTTGACCGGGGATATGCCATTTATCCGCACCGGGGATATCTATACGGTCCTGAAGCCGAGGCTGCTGAGGCGGCTGGATCATAGAAACAACTTTTTTGCCTTTCCTCGCTCTCTTCCTAAACTTCTTTACTACCAGAAGGTCGTCCATAATATGTTGAGACGGTAATTCAGGCACCGACTCATGACGCTCAAACCCTGAGGAGGCGCCAGTATAGACATACTGTTCAGCAGCGCCATCGTCGTCCTCATCCTCATCCATGGCGACGTCATCAGCGACTAATGGAGCCTCCTCCTTACCACGTCCGCTATCACCCAACCCGACACCCGACGATAATTGGGTAGGTGGGGTGTTGATGTTCATACCTTGCAGAGGCTACGTGCTCGTGGGTGTGCTCCCGGCCGCCTCCAGACGAAGCAGACTCGTTGGCCACAACAGGACCCACCCAGCATTGTAACAATCACCAAGCCGCCACGGTGTCTCGTCGTCATCCCCCAGTAGTACTGGAGGAGGCAAATTCTCGTGGCCCAGTTTGACACTGGCCACGGAAACCTTGAAGACGTTCGGGGGGATCGGCCGGCTGTGGAACAATGGTTCCTTCGGCTCCATTATCGTTGCCTTCCCCACGTCCACCTTCTAGTCGCCGATGGTGTACAATATGGTGCACGGGGTTTCGTCAGCCTGCAAAGAAAAGTCTGCGACGTGAGACATCCAAAAGGCAACAAAAACGGGAGATTATACATTTATATTGAAGGGGGCCGGTGTGACAGATACCGTGAGGGCGTCGAGCTCAGCCAAAGACGAAGCACCGCCTAGCACGTCCGGTGCGGGAGCCGCCAAGAAGTCAGCAAGGGGAAAGTCCGCTGCATCTTTTTTTGGATTTTTCCTGGTCCAATTGAAAACGGCCGGAACCAAGGTAGTAGAAATATCTAAAGCCACCTGTTTTGCGGCAGCTACCGCTGTTACGACTGCCTCAGTTGATTTCTTCTCAACCACAATCTCAACCCTCTTGTCGATGTTTTCTTCATTTAACCTCCGTCTTTCCTTTCTCTCCTCCGTGGTCTCACGGTAGTACTTCTTCCACATGGCGCCGTCTCCGACACCGTGCACGCGTCCATACGACGGTCGAGTATCCACCGGTTGTTTTTTCAATATGTTCAACGCCCGGTTGAATGGAGTGTCCCACTTGGGCCTCGCCAATGCCTAAGACGGCGAGTCGCTTTCGGCCGCAATCCTATGCTGCTCACTCTGCAAAAGGCACAACGATCGTTTACAAATATGACTAACGTGTGCAGTCGAATTGGTCAGAAACTAAAATTACCAACAGTCTCATGAACTCCGTAATGACCGGTGTTGTCTCGTAAACCTTTTTCACTGGGTCCCAACGGTGCCGTACCCTGAGGACGTCACGCTCCTGCGGGACGGTGAACTCCGCCAAGGGGTCTGGGATGCCCAGACTCGCAGCTTCCGCGTCCTCCTTGGCCCATTTGGACCTCTTTCCGCTGTAACCACGGCTTCCGAGGTGGTGGCTGCCAATGTTCCTCTCTTGAAGCCCCTTCATGTACTTAGACTTTTTTTGGCATCTTCGGCCTCGCAAGCCTCCTTGAATATTTGAAACTGCTCTTCCGTGATTGTTGGATTATCCTTTACAATCTCGGAGTAGGGTTCGTTCTTGTCGATGACCCTTGCTTTCACTCAATTTTTCCAGGCGGCCAACAGGTCGCTAAACTTGGTCATGGCGTGTTTGCTTATCTTCTTCATTGCCGGGTCCTCATCTGGATCTTTATAATCCTTCTCATTCCGGCCTGGGAACAAGAATATCTGGTGAAACTTCTTTAGGAGGGAGCTCCTCATATTTTCTATCTTCTGTAGTTTCTCATCGTTGATGGTGGCGGTTGTCTGTATGATGCAGCCTATTTGATTGCCGTAGCATCGACGCGCTTCCTCGGGCGCCGTTGGCTCAAAATTTCCGTCGTCCACCTCCGTGACCACCAATCTAGTAGTCCTGAGTTTGTTAGGAACCCGTTGCCTCTTTGCTTTCGGTTCTACACCGGCTCCGCTCCCCGAGGCAGCGCCGGTCTCAGTCTCAGTGCCGGTCTCGATGCCGGTCTGAGTCTGAGCGCCGGTCTTAGTCTCAGCACCGGTCTTCGTGTCGGTCTCAGTCCCCGATGCCACCGGTGGGCCCAGCAATAACATCGGTTGATCATCGGTAAGGCTAAAAAATTCGTCTGCCGCCCAGTAGGCATCGTCGCAATCACCAGAACCCTGTCCTTCATCGTTGCTAGCCATGTTTCCTATGATTAAATCTAGTCAATTAATTCTATACCTAATAAAATGAATAATGACATAAAAAGGCCTATTGTTTTGCAGGAATGTTGACTCCTTCCTGGTGCGGCAAATCACGGGCACTCGATATGTCCTAGTTTGTAGCACAAGTCATGCCGAAATTCATGGAAAATTTCGGCATGAGCTTTGCTAAAAAGTGGACAAATCGAGAACCTAAAATTTGCCGGAAAAGAAATGAATCAACATTCCAGCAAAACATAGGCCACTAAGCATCATTCCCTGCAAACACTGTCCAAATATACATGAGCAACCACATGTGCAAACAGTGTAGAAGAAAATTCATTTAACTACTAATAGAACACAATTCAGTTAACTTTAGTGCTCTATAATGATGAAAGGAAAAAAATTCAGTTAACTACTAATTTCATTCATTTAGGTTATTCATTTAACATCACCTAATTAACCTACTGTACCAATACTACTAGCAGCACTACTAAACTAATTAACCTAGCAAAACTCTAGTGCCCTAACTGAAAAACATCTAATTAACATCTAATTTTTTGTCTAAAATACAGAGAGATATGAGTGAGGAGGAGGGGTGGGGGACTTATAGAGAGGGGAAAGACGGTGGCGGGGAGGTGCTCACTGACGGAGGTAGGGGCGGAGAGGGCGAGCTCGGGCACGGGCAAGGGCGGTCCTGGGCAGGCTCGGGCAGCGGTGAGGTGGAGGGCGCCGACGGTGATGTGGAGGGCGGCCTTGGGCGGCGTCTGTGAGGCTGAGAGCGGCCTCGGGCGGCGGCGGTGAGGCTGAGGGCGGCCTCGGGCGACGGCGGTGAGGCTGAGGGCGGCCTCGCGCGGCGGCGGTGAGGCTGACGGCGGCCTCGGGCGGCGGCGATGAGGAGACAGCGGCGAGGGCGAGGGACGATTTGGGGAAGAATTGGTGGCCGGCGGGCAGGGTGGGGGTAAACCGCTATTTAAGTGAAACGTAACGGTAGCGCGTTTCCGGAAACGCGCTATAGCTAAACTTAGCTATAGCGCGTTTACTGAAACCCGCTACTGCTATTCCTTTCTCCTTTTTTCCCTTTTTTATTTTATTTTTCTTTACATTTTATTTTTTCCCTTTCTCCTTTTTCTATTTCTTTCATTTTCATTTACTTTTCTACTTGTTTTTCAGTTCATTTTATTTCCGTTAGCAGCAGCGCTTTACACGTAAGCGCGCTGCAGCTAAGGAGATTAGCAGTAGCGCTGGGCCATTATACGCGCTACTGCTAGGTTGGGCTAGCCATGTGCGCCCAGTTCAAACGTAGCAGCAGCGCTTTTTGCTAGTACGCGCTACTGCTAAAGTCATAGCAGTAGCGCGGTTTATTTACGCGTGCTGCTACTAAGTAGCAGCAGCGCTTGATTTTGTACAGCGCTACTGGTAAAATTCTGTGTATAGGCTTTTCCCTAGTAGTGCACAAGTGTGACAAAGGATAGTAGCATTGTCCCTTCTCTCTTTTTCTCTCATAAATTTTTTTGGGGCCTTCACTTTTTTTATGGCCTTTCTTTTTTTAATTCCTCACTTGGGACAATGCTCTAGAAAATGATGATCATCACACTTCTATTTATTTACAACTCAATGATTACAACTCGATGCTAGAACAAAAGATGACTCTATATGAATGCCTCCGGCGGTGTACGGGGATATGCAATGAACCAAGAGTGACATGTATGAAAGAATTATGAATGGTGGCTTTGCCACAAATACTATGTCAACTACATGATCATGCTAAGCAATATGACAATGATGAATGTGTCATGATAAATGGAATGGTGGAAAGTTGCATGGCAATATATCTCGGAATGGCTATGGAAATGCCATAATAGGTAGGTATGGTGGCTGTTTTGAGGAAGATATAAGGAGGTTTATGTGTGAAAGAGCGTATCATATCACGGGGTTTGGATGCACCTGAAGTTTGCACCAACTCTCAATGTGAGAAAGGGCAATGCACGGTACCGAAGAGGCTAGCAATGATGGAAGGGTAAGAGTGCATATAATCCATGGACTCAACATTAGTAATAAAGAACTCACATACTTATTGCAAAAATCTACAAGTCATGAAAAACCAAGCACTACGCGCATGTTCCTAGGGGGATAGATTGGTAGGAAAAGACCATCGCTCGTCCCCGACCGCCACTCATAAGGAGGACAATCAAAGAACACCTCATGATTCAAATTTGTTACATAACGTTTACCATGCATGCATGCTACGGGACTTGCAAACATCAACACAAGCATTTCTCAAATTCACAACTACTCAACTAGCACGTCTTTGATATTATTACCTCCATATCTCAAAACAATCATCAAGCATATAACTTCTCTTAGTATTCAAAACACTCATAAGAATTTTTTTACTAATCTTGAATACCTAGCATATTAGGATTATTTAAGCAAATTACCATGCTATTTAAGAATCTCAAAATAAAGTAGACCTCGTCAATTAAAATATGTCAATAGAGTAGGTATGTACCTGTCAAGTTGTTGTCGACATAGTCTTTGAACGCTTTCTTTAGTGGTTTATCATCAGCAATAAACTTTCCAAGTTTCTCCCGCACCTTCTTCATTATATGCCAGCGGCAATTTCTGTGTATTATGTTCAAGAAGACCTCGTCGATAGCACTCCTCATTGCAAAGTCTTGACATGTGATGATGTTTTTTGGGGCAACACCACCCATTGCATGGAGGAAGGTGTTAAACAACCACACAAAGTTCTCCTTTAGTTCGTCTCGAACAAAGCCACACCCAAACTGGATGGATTGACCATGGTTATTAATTCCAATGAATGGTGCACACGGCATCTTGTACACGTTTGTCATGTATGTCGTGTCGAACGACAAACAGTCATTATACTTTGCATATGCCCAGCGTGATGCGCCATCAATCCAGAACAAGTTCTCAACCCTGTCCTCATCAGCAAGGGGAAAGTCATCTGCATATTTTTCTGGATGTTGCCTTGTCCAAGTGAAAACGCCCGTCAGTAAGGAAGTAGACAAATCTGCAACCACCTGTTTTGTGGCAGCTACCGCTGTTGCGACTGTCTGAGATGATTTCTTCTCAACCGCCATCTCAGCCTTCTTGTCCATGTTTTCTTCAGTTAACCTTCGTCTTTCCTTTCTCTCCTCCGTGGTCTCATGGTAGTACTTCTTCCACGTGGCGCCGTCTCCGACACCGTGCACGCGTCCATACGACGGGCGAGTATCCACCGGTTGTCGGTTCAATATGTTCAACACCCGGTTGAATGGAGTGTCCCACTTGGGCCCCGCCAATGCCTCAGACGGCGAGTCGCTTTCGGCCGCAATCTGGTGCTGCTCTCTTTGCAAAAGGCACAAGGATCATTTACAAATATGACTATCGTGTGCAGTCGAATTGATCAGAAACTAAAATTACTAGCAGTCTCATGAACTCTGTAATGACCGGTTTTGTCTCGTAAACCTTCTTCACTGGGTCCCAACGGTGCCGGGCCCTGAGGACGTCATGCTCCTGCGGGACGGTGAAATCCGCCAAGGGGTCTGGGATGCCCAGACTCGTGGCTTCTGTGTCCTCCTTGGCCCATTTGGACCTCTTTCCGCCATAACCACGGCTTCCGAGGTGGTGGCTCCCAATGTTCCTCTCTTGAAGCCCCTTCATGTACTGAGACTTTTTTTGGCAGCTTCGGCCTCGCAAGCCTCTTTGAATATTTGAAACTGCTCTTCTGTGGTTGTCGGATTATCCTTTACAATCTCGGAGTAGGGTTCCTTCTTGTCGATGATCTTTTCTTTGACTCGATTTTTCCAGGCGGCCAACGCGTCGCTAAACTTGGTCATGGCATGTTTGTTTATCTTCTTCATTGCCGCGTCCTCATCTGGATCTTTATAATCCTTCTCATTCCAGCCCGGGAACAAGAATTTCTGGTGATACTTCTTTAGGAGGGAGCTCCTCATATTTTCTATCTTCTATAGTTTCTCATCATTGATGGTGGCGGTTGTCCGTACGATGCAGCCTATTTGATTGCCGTAGCATCGACGCGCTTCCTCGGGCGCCTTCGGCTCAAATTTGCCGTCGTCCACCTCCACGACCACCAGTCTAGTAGTCCTGAGTTTGTTAGGAGGCCGTTGCCTCTTTGCTTTCGGTTCTACACCGGCTCCGCTCCCCGAGGCAGCGCCGGTCTCAGTCATAGCGCTGGTCTCGATGCCGGTCTGAGTCTCAGCGCCGGTCTCAGTCTCAACGCCGGTCTCGATGCCGGTCTAAGTCTCAGCGCCGGTCTTAGTCTCAGTCTCGATGCCGGTCTAAGTCTCAGCGCCAGTCTCGTTGTCGGCAAGGCTAAAAAATCCGTCTCCCGCCCGGTAGACATCGTCGCAATCACCAGAACCCTGTCCTTCATCGTTGCTAGCCATGTTTCCTACGATTAAATCTAGTCAATTAATTCTAGACCTAATAAAATGAATAATGACATAAAAAGGCCTATTGTTTTGTAGGAACATTGACTCCTTCCCGGTGCGGCAAATCCCGGGCACTCGATATTTCCTAGTTTGTAGCACAAGTCATGCCGAAATTCACGGAAAATTTCGGCATGACCTTTGCTAAAAAGTGGACAAATTGAGAACCTGAATTTTGCCAGAACAGAAATGAATCAACATTCTGGCAAAACATAGGCCACTCAGCTTCATTCCCTGGAAACAACAAAAGGCCACTTGGGCATAATCGAACCACTTCAATGTCGAGTATGATCAATGAGCAAACATAATTGAGGATTTTTCATTTATCATGACCACTTGAAATTTGCATCTAGACTTGCAACATTAATAGAAATTTATATTTTTATATTGATTTTTTCTCTAAACTAAATCTTACCACCCTAGTTAACATCTAGTTAAACCTTACTTTCCTAACATTTGTAATTAAACACTACAACCCTAACCGTACTGCCCTAGTTAAGCATATACAATTTTTTCCTACGGCGAGGGAGGCAGGGGCATCTCCATCAAATTAACCTAACTAATTAACCTAACTAAATTACCCTAACTAAATTCTTTTCCTAACTAAATTAACCTAACTAATTTAGAGATAGAGAGAGAGGAGGGGTGGGGGCATATAGAGGATGGCTCCGGTGGTGGCGCGGGAGGCAGTGGTGGCGAGGGAGGCGGGGGCATCTCCGCTGACGGCGAGGGAGGCAGTTGTGGCGAGGGTGGATCTGGTGGCGTCGACTGCGGCTCCGGTGGCGTTGATGAGGCCGCGCGGCTCCGGTGGCGTTGGGGGCGGCTCCGGTGGTGTCGATGGCGCGCGACACTGGTGGCTCCGGGGGAGTCAACGTCGGCAGGAGACGGCGGCAAAGTGGGGCGACGGTGAATCGGGCAAACGGCGGTGAGGTGGCTCGAGGGATTTGGGGGAGAAGTGGTGGCCGGGGGGAAACGGTTTTTTGGTTAAGTCAAACTTAGCGGTAGCGCTTTTCGCGAGGCGCTATAGCGAGTTTCACAAAACGCGCTACTGCTATAGCTATGTAATTTCCTTATCTTTCTTATTTCCTTTTCTGTTTCTATAGCGGGGTTCTAGGAAACGTGCTGCAGCTACGTTAGCTATAGCGCCTCTTACGAACAAACGCTACTGCTACGTCTTTCTCCTTCTTCCGCTTTCTCATTTATTTTGCTCTACATTTTATTTTTTCCTTTCTCCTTTTTCTATTTCTTTATTTTTCATTTACTTTTCCATTTGTTTTTTATTTTATTTTATTTCCATTAGCAGTAGCGCTCTTCACGCGAAACGCTACTGGTAGCGCTACTTATGTGCTAGCGGTAGCGCGCTTTCCTCAAGACCGCTACTGCTATGCGTAGCCTATCGGTTTAGCAAAGGGGATATTAGTGGTAGCGCTTTTTCATGCGCACGCGCTACTGCTACTATTGTAGCTGTAGCGCGGTTTACGGACACGCGCTACTACTCTTTAGCACTAGCGCCCTTTTTTGACATGCGCTACTGCTAAATTTCTGTGTATAAGGTTTTCCCTAGTAGTGTCCTCCTTTGGAATATACCGATGTGATGATAAGAATTTTGTTAGGGACAACTTTTTGATGAGGGGTGATTGTGGTTGTCCTCGAAACGAGAAACAGTCCACCATGCATCACTGTGGGATAGGTATATGTGCGCTTCACATTCAGTCCTAACAACCTTATTTTTTACCTCTTCTTGGCAATGCTGGTTGGGTTTTCCACATCTTGTAGCTCATCCCTGTCCCTGCGTCGTTTGCCATATTTTGTTCAAACTAGGAGCACCCTCCTTACAGTTCCATCACCCCTCTCTTTCTTGAATTGCTGCCTAATTGCAAATCTAGTCATGTGCACGTAGATTTTGTAGTGGTCACGTGCCCTCTCCAAAGTGTCAAATTTTGTCCTTTGTAAAGGTAGCTTACGTGTGGAATATGCCTCCATGTTGTTGCCTTCCATATCAGAGTCGATCCCAGCAGATTCTGGAGTTGGAGGGTCACTTATTGTTTGCTCTCCAAGGCTCCCATCTCCTGTGCTTGCATTTGTTCCAGCACTATGTGCATTTGTTCTATCACTAGGCAAGATATTGTTTGCGCTGATTGTCCGAGCACCTGCAATTTGACCTGGTAGATTAGTGAAATCTAGCATGATAAATAACATTTTCCATCAAGGTAGTTTTCTGAAGAATTAGTGAATGTATTTTTGCTAGCAAGGAACCCTGGTAATTTTCCTATATTGAGCTTGGTAATATATGAACACCAATGTTTGTAATTTTTCAAACCAGGAGTAACTAGTAACATCGAAACACTTCTGCTAGTATTTTCAAACCAGGTACAATAGTAATACATGAACACCAATGTTGGTAATTTTCAAAACCATTTCACTAGTAAAGTACATAACTGTTGTTTATCCCATGATGATATATAAACACTAATGCTGGTAATTTTACCTGTGTCCATGATGTTTGGGTAGGAAAAATTGTTTCTTGCCGTGCACGCTATATCGTCATGTTCATGCATTCTCCCTCCTCCTGCATCTACTGCGTTATCTCCTCTGCTAGCATCCATTTTTTTTGGACACACCTCCTTCTTCATTGTTTTTACATTTGCATGTTGGTATACGTTTACACGTGTTCTGAAAGCACAATTGCTCCCTGGGTGATTTTGGTAATTAATAACATATCTCTTGTTGGATGAATACTTCTATCTAGTGTATTTCAGAGAAGTTCAACAATGGCATGGAAAGGACAAGAGGATGTGGGACCCCTTCAAAATGCTAAGGACACATATTGGCAAAAACTCAAGACTCTTCATTTATATTTTAGTGATCCAAGATCACATTCGTCCATAGGTGTCAGTGCAACAGACCCTAGGTCCGTTGCCCACACTGTGCACATGCTCAAGAGCAAGGTTACAGCACCAAGATCAAAACAAAGCATAGGGGATCGGTTCTTTGAAGGATCAAAGTGTAGATCAAGAAGACCAAGATTAGCCAGAGAGATGATGTCTACTACACAACCTTCTTCTTGTAGACGTTGTTGGGCCTCCAAGTGCATTTGTTTGTAGGACAGTAGTAAATTTCCCTCAAGTGGATGACCTAAGGTTTATCAATCTATGAGAGGCATAGGATGAAGGTGGTCTCTCTCAAACAATCCTGCAACCAAATAACAAAAGGTCTCTTGTGTCCCCAACACACCCAATACAATGGCAAATTGTATAGGCGCACTAGTTCGGCGAAGAGATGGTGATACAAGTGCAATATGGATGGTAGATATAGGTTTTTGTAATCTGAAAATATAAAAACAGCAAGGTAACTAATGATAAAAGTGAGCAGAAACGGTATTGCAATGCTTCGAAACAAGGCCTAGGGTTCATACTTTCACTAGTGCAAGTTCTCTCAACAATAATAACATAACTGGATCATATAACAATTCCTCAACATGCAACAAAGCGTCACTCAAAGAGTGCCCCAAAGTTTCTACCGGAGAGTCAAGACGAAAACGTGTGCCAACCCCTATGCATAAGTTCCCAAGGTCACGGAACCCGCAAGTTTATCACCAAAACATACATCAAGTGAATCAATAGAATACCCCATTGTCACCACATGTATCACACGCAAGACATACATCAAGTGTTCTCAAATCCTTAAAGACACAATCCGATAAGATAACTTCAAAGGGAAAACTCAATTCATCACAAGGAGATAGAGGGGGAGAAACATCATAAGATCCAACTATAGTAGCAAAGCTCACGTTACATCAAGATTGTGCCATATCAAGAACACGAGAGAGAGAGATCAAACACCTAGCTACTGGTACATACCCTCAGCCCCAAGGGTGAACTACTCCCTCCTCGTTATGGAGAGCGCCGGGATGATGAAGATGGCCACTGGTCATGGATCCCCCCCTCCGGCAGGGTACCGGAATAGGGCCCCGGTTGGTTTTTGGTGGCTATAGAGGCTTGCGGCGGCGGAACTCCTGATCTAGCTTATTTTCTGGAGGTTTGGGGATTTATAGGAGAGGTTGGTGTCGAGAACAAGTCAGGGGGCCCCACGGGAAGTCCACGACGCACAGGGGCGCGCCCTAGGGGGTGGGTGCGCCCTCTACCCTAATGGGGCCCACGGGCCTCCCCTCCGGTAACTCTTCGTTCCAATATTTTTTATATTTTCCAAAAAAATTCCGTTGATTTTGAGCGCATTCTGAGAACTTTTATTTCTGCACAAAAAACAACACCACGGTAGTTCTGCTGAAAACAGCGCCAGTCCGGGTTAGTTCTAACCAAATCATGTAGAAAATATTATAAACATGGCATGAATACATCAAAAATTATAGATACGTTGGAGACGTATGAGCATCCCCAAGCTTAATTCCTGCTCGTCTTCGAATTGGTAAATGATAAAAACAGAATTTTTGATGTAGAATGCTACCTAACATATTTATCAATGTAATCTTCTGTATTGTGGCAAGGATATTCAGATCCATAAGATTCAAAACAAAAGTTCAACATTCACAAAAAACAGTAATACTTCAAGCATACGAACAAAGCAATCATGTCTTCTCAAAATAACATGGCCAAAGAAAGCTATCCCTACAAAATCATGTAGTCTGGCTATGCTCTATCTTCATCACACAAAATATTTAAATCATTCACAACCCTGATGACAAGCCAAGCAATTGTTTCATACTTTTGATGTTCTCAAACTTTTTTAATCTTCACGCAATACATGCGTGTGAGCCATGGACATAGCACTATAGGTGGAATACAATATGGTGGTTGTGGAGAAGAAAAAAAGGAGGAAGATAGTCTCACATGAACTAGGCGTATCAACGGGCTATGGATATGCCCATCAATAGATATCAATGTGAGTGAGTAGGGATTGCCATGCAACAGATGCACTAGAGCTATAAGTGTATGAAAGCTCAAAAGGAAACTAAGTGGGTGTGCATCCAACTTGCTTGCTCACGAAGACCTAGGGCGCTTTGAGGAAGCCCATCATTCGAATATACAAGCCAAGTTTGTGTCATGAAAAATTCCCACTAGTATATGAAAGTGACAACATAGGAGACTCTCTATCATGAATATCATGCTGCTACTTTGAAGCACAAGTGTGGTAAATGGATAGTAGCATTGCCCCTTCTCTCTTTTTCTCTCATTTTTTATTTTTTTGTTTTGGGCCTTTTCTCTTTTTTATGGCCTCTTTTTTTCTCTTTTTTTCGTCCGGAGTCTCATCCCGACTTGTGGGGTAATCATAGTCTCCATCATCCTTTCGTCACTGGGACAATGCTCTAATAATGATGTTCATCACACTTTTATTTACTTACAACTCAAGAATTACAACTCGATACTTAGAACAAAATATGACTCTATGTGAATGCCCCTGGCGGTGTACCGGGATGTGCAATGAATCAAGAGTGACATGTATCAAAGAATTATGAAAGGTGGCTTTGCCACAAATACGATGTCAACTACATGATCATGCAAAGCAATATGATAATGATGAAGCGTGTCATAATGAATGGAATGGTGGAAAGTTGCATGGCAATATATCTCGGAATGTCTATGGAAATGCCATAATAGGTAGGTATGGTGGTCGTATTGAGGAAGGTATGGTGGGTGTATGGTACCAGTGAAAGTTGCGTGACACAAGAGAGGCTAGCAATGGTGGAAGGATGAGAGTGCGTATAATCCATGGACTCAACATTAGTCATAAAGAACTCACATACTTATTGCAAAAATCTATTAGTTATCAAAACGAAGTACAACGCGCATGATCCTAGGGGGGTATATTGGTAGGAAAAGACCATCGCTCATCCCCAACCGCCACTCAGAAGGAAGACAATCAAAAAATAAGTCATGCTCCAGCTTCATCACGTAACGGTTCACCATATGTGCATGCTACGGGAATCACAAACTTTAACACAAGTATTTCTCAAATTCAGAATTACTCACTAGCATGACTCTAATATCACCATCTTCATATCTCAAAACAATCATAAGGAATCAAACTTCTCATAGTATTCATTGCACTTTATATGAAAATTTTATTATATCCCTCTTGGATGCCATCATATTAGGACTAAATTTATAACCAAAGCAAATTACCATGCTGTTCTAAAAGACTCTCAAAATAATATAAGTGAAGCATGAGAGTTCATCAATTTCTTCAAAATAAAACCACCGTCGTGCTCTAAAAAGATATAAGTGAAGCACTAAGCAAATGACAAACTACTCCGAAAGATATAAGTGAAGATCAATGAGAAGTCTAATAATTATGCAACTATGTGAAGACTCCTCATAAATAAAAATTCAGATCTTAAGTACTTTATTCAAAAAGCAAGCAAAACAAAATAAAATGACATTGCAAGGATAGCACATATCATGTAAAGAAGTAAAAACTTAGGCTCAACCAAAACTGACCGATGGTTGTTGAGGAAGAAAGGTGGGATGCCAACCGGGGCATCCCCAATCTTAGATGCTTGAGAATTCTTGAAATATTAATTAGGGATGCCTTGGGCATCCCCGAGCTTGAGCTTTTGTGTCTCCTTAATTCCTTTCATATCGCGGTTTCCCTAATTCTTAAAAAACTTCGTCCACACAAAACTAAACAAGAACACATGAGATAAGTTAGTACAAATCCATGTTAAACCTTATCATTCTCTACTGTAGAAAATCACTAAAATTATAATTTGACATTGCGTACTAAATGCCTCTTCATATTTAAGAGTCCTATCCTTAAATAGAATCATTAAACAAGCAAACATATGCAAACAATGCAAACATAACAGCAATCTGTCTAAACAGGATAGTCTGTAAGGAATGCGAGAGGAATCATACTTCCCTAATTCCAAAAATTCTAAAAACATACCACACTGTAGATAATCTGTTGTTTCTGATTGTGTAAAAATTTGAAGATTTTATCGTGTTCTGACTATTCACAAATATTCAAAACATAACAGCAACCTTTCTATTTTCTAAAACAGCAACATAAGGACTTGAAACATAAGCATGGTAAAGGCTATACTTGACCTTTTTATTGAACTAAAAGATGCAAAACATTACTCTAAATGTAAGCAAGCAAATACTAATAAGATAAAATGGCGCTCCAAGCAAAACACATATTCTGTGGTGAATTAAAATATAGCTCCAAATAAGGTTACCGATGAACAAAGACGAAAGAGGGGATGCCATCCGGGGCATCCCCAAGCTTAGGCTCTTGGTTGTCCTTGAATATTACCTTGGGGGTGCCTTGGGCATCCCCAAGCTTATGCTCTTTTCACTCCTTATTCTGTAGTCCATCAAAACTTTACCCAAAACTTGAAAACTTCACAACACAAAACTCAACAGAAAACTCGTAAGCTCCGCTAGTATAAGAAAGCAAATCGCCACTTAGGTACTGTCAAGACAAGATTCATAATTTTTCTCACATGATGCCTACTGTACCATATCATTTCTACAATTTATATTAAGCAATATAAACTATAGAAACTAGAAATCAAGCAAACTATGTATCAAAAACAGAATTTGTCAAAAATAGAACAGTCTGTAGTAATCTGAAACTCACGAATACTTCTATAACTACAAAAATCCTGAGAAATTCAAAAGTCCTAGGAAATTTGTTTTTTAATCCACTTGTAGGAATTTGTATTTTATCGCACTTCTGTTAAAAATGAAAACTAATCTCCTGGGCGTAAAAGTTTCAGTTTTTCAACAAGATCAAATCAAGTATCACCGTAAGCCATCCCAAAGGTCATACTTGGCACTTTATTGAAACAAAAGCTATAAAACATGATTACTACAGTAGCATAATCATGTGAACACACAAAAACTGTAGGTATAAATGTTGGGTTGTCTCCCAACAAGCGCTTTTCTTTAAAGCCTTTCTAGCTAAGCATGATGATTTCAATGATGCTCATATAAAAGATAGGAATTGAAACATAATGGGAGCATCATGAAGAATATGACTAGCACATTTAAGTCTAACCCACTTCCTATGCATAGGGATTTTGTGACCAAACAACTTATGGCAACAAGAATCAACTTGCATAGGAAGGTAAAACAAGCATAGCTTCAAAGCTTTTAACACATAGAGAGGAAACTTGATATTATTGCAATTCCTACAAGCATATGCTCCTCCCTCATAGTAATTTTTAGTAGCATCATGAATGAATTCAACAATATAACTATCAGATAAAGCGCTCCTTTCATGATGCATAAGCATAGAATTTATATTACTCTCCACATAAGCAAATTTCTTCTCATGAATAGTAGTGGGAGCAAACTCAACAAAATAACTATCATGTGATGCATAATAAAATTGAAAATTAAAATCAAGATGACAATTTTCATGGTTATCATTGTTCTTTATAGCATACATGTCATCACAATAATCATCATAGATAGCAACTTTCTTCTCATAATCAATTGGAACCTCTTCTGAAATAGTGGATTCATCACTAAATAAAGTCATGACCTCTCTGAAACCACTTTCATCAACATAATCATCATAAAAAGGAGGCATGCTATCATCAAAAAAATTTGCTCATCAAAACTTGGGGGACTAAAAATATCATCTTCATCAAACATAGCATCCTCAAGCTTGTGGCTTTGCATATCACTAGCATCATGGATATTCAAAGAATTCACACTAACAACATTGCAATCATGCTCATCATCCAAAGATTTAGTGCCAAACATTTTAATACATTTCACGAAAGATATTAAAAAGACGAAGCATATGAGGCACCCTCAATTCCATTTTTTAGTTTTCTTTTATAGACTAAACTAGTGATAAAACAAGAAACAAAAAGATTCGATTGCAAGATCTAAAAATATACCTTCAAGCACTCACCTCCCCGGCAACAGCGCCAGAAAAGAGCTTGATTTACGGGGTGTTAGTGCCTCTTACCTAGCCTCTCCAGCAACGGCGCCAGAAAAGAGCTTGATGTCTAATACACAACCTTCTTCTTGTAGACGTTGTTGGGCCTCCAAGTGCAGAGGTTTGTAGGCCAGTAGCAAATTTCCCTCAAGTGGATGACCTAAGGTTTATCAATCTGTGGGAGGCGTAGGATGAAGATGGTCTCTCTCAAACAACCCTGCAACCAAATAACAAAAAGTCTATTGTGTCCCCAACACACCCAATACAATGGCAAATTGTGTAGGTGCACTAGTTTGGCGAAGAGATGGTGATACAAGTGCAATATGGATGGTAGATATAGGTTTTTGTAATCTGAAAATATAAAAACAGCAAGGTAACTAATGATAAAAGTTAGGAAAAATGGTATTGCAATGCTTCCAAAAAAGGCCTAGGGTTCATACTTTCACTAGTGAAAGTTCTCTCAGCAATAATAACATAATTGGATCATATAACAATCCCTCAACATGCAACAAAGAGTCACTCAAAGAGTGCCCCAAAGTTTCTACCAGAGAGTCAAGACGAAAATGTGTGCCAACCCCTATGCATAAGTTCCCAAGGTCGCTGAACCTGCAAGTTGATCACCTAAACATACATCAAGTGAATCAATAGAATACCCCATTGTCACAACAGGTATCCCACTCATGACATATATCAAGTGTTCTCAAATCCTTAAAGACTCAATCCGATAAGATAATTTCAAAGGGAAAAACTCAATTCATCACAAGGAGATAGAGGGGGAGAAACAACATATGATCGAACTATAGTAGCAAAGCTCGCGTTACATCAAGATCATGCCATATCAAGAACACAAGAGAGAGAGAGAGATCAAACACATAGCTACTGGTATGTACCCTTAGCCCCGAGAGTGAACTACTCCCTCCTCATCATGGGAGAGCATCGAGATGATGAAGATGGCCACCGGTGATGGATCCCCCCTCCGGCAGGGTGCCGGAACAGGGCCCCAATTAGTTTTTGGTGGCTCCAGAGGGTTGCGGCGGCGAAACTCCCGATCTATGTTATTTTCTAGAGGTTTGGGGATTTATAGGAGAGGTTGGCATCGAGAACAAGTCAGGGGGCCCATGGTAAGTCCACGAGGTACAAGGTTGTGCCCTAGGGGGGTGCGCGTGTCCTCCACCCTTGTGGGGCCCACGGCCTCCCCTCCGGTAACTTCATTCCACTATTTTTTATATTTTCCAGAAAAAATCTCCGTTGATTTTGAGCACATTCCGAGAGCTTTTATTTCTGCAGACAAAAAACAGCACGGTAGTTCTGCTGAAAACAACATCAGTCCGGGTTAGTTCTAACCAAATCATACCAAAATCATGTAAAAATATTATAAACATGGCATGAATAGATCAAAAATTATAGATACGTTGGAGACGTATCAAGAGACAAGATACCACTTCAAGAAGAACCTCCCTTGCCGGGCAGGCGAGCCTGGCGATGTTGGGTTTGCCCCGGAAACAAGCCTCAGAGATCGCCCCGGCAGGCCTGCCGGGGCTCGTGGAGACAAACCACTCCACCACACCACCTCACCATGATGCACACCATCGATCAGTGCGGTGTCAAGCTCCAAAGTGACTAAGTGGCTTCTCGTTGCCACATGGCAACCACTTCCTACAGAAAATACCTCCAAGCAACACTCGTCCTGAGACATGTCAAGCAAGCAGGCGCAAAGCTGGTGAAACAGGCCTGTAGGGCCTGCCGGGTGAGCTATGATGTGACATTGAGCAGCGCATTTAATGTGCCCTGTTAGCCTGTAGAATTAGGTACGGTAGCACTATTTTCTATCTAATCAATATGTGAAGACTGATTTGCCACTATGGTGACTCCTTTATCTATAAAAGGAGGCCCATGGCAACCGTAGAAAGGATTCTGACCATCGCACATTCATTCGCGCGTAGCCACTCTCGCCCAGAGGCAACCTTGCCGGGCAAGAACATCGCGTTCTTCCACCATTTTGCACGATCAATCCACCAAAGCAGAAGTAGGGTTTTACGCCTCACGGCGGCCCGAATCTGGGTAAAACTGCCCGTGTGATCTCTATCGTGATGTGTTACGCTTCTCCGCTCTTTGTGCAACGTGCCCATCCCCCCGCCGAACCAAAAGGGGATAATGGCCCCATAGGTGGCTGTGGTTTCCCATAACATCTTTGGCGCGCCAGGTAGGGGGATCACTTGCATGAACCCGAGAGCGTAAGCAGTGCGTCATCTTCATCGACATTCTCATCATCGACGGCTCCATCAACTATGGCACCCAAGAAGAAGTCCGGTGCCGCAGCTCATCCATCCACCTCCAAGGCCCCGCCGCCTGTGACCGCTGATGCCACAGGGAATGCGGGGGCACATGAGGATGTGGGCGCTGTGGGATACGTGGTCGGTGCAGGCGGCGTCGTCACCACCTCCCCCGCGGCCGAAGCATGGGAGGGAGGCACCGGAGAAGGACAGCACCAGCAACATCTCGGGGACCACAATCTACGAGGTACGGGCTTGGCCGAGGTAAGGACAACACCAGTTTCTGTCCCTCCTGGCCTGGCCGAGGGGCATAGTCGCAGTGGTGACGTTCGCTCTAAGGCGAATCGCAATCCTATAGCTTCCCCTACCGTGGGAGCGGTCGTAGGACATGCACCGCCCCCCGAGAAAACTGGCCCAACCAATGCTCCGAACAGAGTCATTGACCCACGCGCGCCATCACCTCGTCACCACACCATCCTAGCGACTAGCTCCCGACGGCGGGAGCCTGGCGCAGCCATCGACGGCACCATCAGGAGCCGGGCGACGCTGCGATCTACATCATTGTTACCAATTGCAAGCAACGCTTTAGAGGCCATGGCGCGGCCCAGTTGCTGCTGAGATTTCCACCGGCAGCTGATCATATGGATGAGTTGGGAGCCACCATTCAGAACCTAATTGGCTTTTCCAAGGCTGGAGGCTCACAGGGAGCTGGCCTGCCACGGCCTCCCCAGATGACGATGGCAGTCCATGCTGCTGGCCGTGCGGAAGGGACCACGCCCACGGTGCAATCCCCTCTGCGGCAACTAGCACGGGGGCCATGAGACCAAGAGCTTGATGGCGTCTCGATGGCTTCGTCCGATCCTCAAGTACGTCAAGGGCGACGGCGAACCCCGGAGGACAGACAGATGGAGGGCGTGCACGTCACCATCGAGCGACGCCGTGATGGCCACCACCAGTCCCATGGGCGCGATGGCCCCAACGTTGACGAGCCTACGCTTGGCAGGGGCGGGTATCTACCTTTCGAGGTCGGATGCATATGTATGGAGGTCATGCGTGCATGCATGTTTGAATACACAACATTGATGTGGCACATGTGTCAAAAATCATACACTATCTCCCCACACAGAGCAAGATCGGTTCATGATGTGTCGTTGTACTAGCCTCTTCGACTCGATGGGAGGGATTCATGCGTACACATGCATGCGTGTGTGCTCAAGCTGTATCATGCATGTCATCGCAGAGCAAAAATAATAATCCCCTCCTAAGTCAAATTAACCTCTCTTGCTATTAGGCAAAAAGTAGTGATGGACCAAGCGGGCCCACAAATGGAAAGCATCGATATCGTTGATATCCGCTTAAGTGGGTGCGAGAGGACAACCACCACCGCTTTGCATGTGGGCCAAACATATACATGTTGAATAGCCAAAATGCACAACTTTGATGTGCCACATGCCTCAAAACCATAAACCATGCACCCACACCGAGCGAGGTTCATATCAAGCGTACTACATATGATGGTCCCCTTCCCCCCTGTTCACCGCATACTATATGCTCCTACCATAATATATGTAACCCAAAAGAATCCTCATCGATGGTGAAATTAATTAACTTCTCCTGATGTAGGTCAAAGTGATGCATGCATGCATCAATGATGGCCTCGTGGGCCCATAGATGGAAGCGTCACACGTGAGTGTCCTAGCTAGGATATGCATGTGGCTGAAAAAGGTGTTGTGTGATGTTTGAATAACCAATTTCAAAATTTTGATGTGGCGCGTGCCTCGGAAACCAAAAAGTCCCGACACTGAGTGAGGTGTACTTATTCACGGACGCGTACATATAGTATATATGCTAGTCCGCTCCCGCCTCTTCGACACGTACTATATAGCACCATAAAACAAACAAAAAAGATTCCACCTTGCTAGTCAAATTAACCTAACTGCCGGCTGTTCGTCAAAGTGATGGGCGACGACTTTGCAGGCCCAGAGAAAGCGTCACACGCTAGTATCGAGTGTCGTGTAGGACAACCATCGACTGCATGTGGCCAAAACATTTTTGTATGACAGGGTTGTGTAATGTTTTAAATAACAAGTTCACGACTCTGATGTGGCACCGGCCTACCTAACAAAATGGCCAACCCACACGGTGGCTCACAACTCGTAGTGTACTGCGAGCCACCTGCCACCCCCAAACGCACACACCCACACACACACTGTGAATCTACCGCAACTACAATGCATGTAAAATTAATTATCCCACGGTGAACATACATGTTACTAAATGAGGGACGTTTTAATTTCAAAAAAAATCACAGAGATCATTAAGACGTTTTAGTACATTGATTGATTGATTTTCTACGGGTATAATGTGCAAAAATCAAATTTGAGCTACATGCACACGTGACTGTGCACCTAAATGGATTGCAAAAACACATGTGTCTCACTGGGTGAATGTTTACTAGCCGTGCAACAAATTTCGAACATTGAGAATCTTGATTTTTAAATTCTAGTACATCCAAAATTTATTTGAAGTTCATGAAACTTATCGTGTTGTCATATGGACACCAATACAAAGTGGCATTGTACTTTTTTGGTCAAATTTGAGACCAGTTTTAATGTGATCTTTATCTAATTACAGACGGGAGATTATTAATAATTGGGAACCAATATCCCAAATGGATTATTTATTCGAACCATGAGCATTTGACCAACAATGGACATGCCCCATGCTTTGGTTAAGCAATAAAGCGGCATCATTAATCATCCAAATAGAAAAGCAATATATGTGCCACCGAGCGACCCGTGTGGCGTGCGAGCAGGCGTGAGTTGACAGGACGCGTCTGCCACGCAGGCTGACGAGGAGGCGTGCGTGCAGGTGTGTGAATTGACAGAGGCGTGCTCGCTGCGGAGTGTCATCGGGAGGCATGCATGTAGTTGTGTGAAACTTTGGTAGGCATGCCAGCAGTCCGGTGCGCAGGCTCATCAGGAGACGGGCCATCGGGATGACCGCCGCCAGCCTCTCTCCTACAAGTCCCACTACTCCATATTAATGGTGCGCCCGAGCGGCCGCACCCCCATCCTCACTACGAACACACAATCCTCTCTCTCCGCTTGCATCCTCGACGCCGCTCTCAATCCTCAAAGCCGTCAGTGTATGAGGATGCAGCCGAAGAGCCTCATCGAAGGGAGTGGCGGTGCCGGGGCTGCTAAAGCACCAGAGCATGACATGGAGATGGAGACAGAGGTTGCCGTCACCGCCGGCGAGTTATCTCTGCACCCTGACGTCGTCGATGGCGTCGAGCTTCCACAGCAGGAGGTGGAGTTCCACACCAAGTCCGACGACCACTCCGGTGACGACTCCGACGACGACGGACTGCTGGCTAGTCATCTATACCCATTTATGTGTCAAATAGATCATAGGGTTTCTCTGGTTACTCCTGCCTCCCCCTTTTTGGAATAGAAATCCTATGGTAATGTTCTCCCAATCCATGAAATGTGAGTAAGTTTCGTTAGATCCTTGTAGTGTATTGATTGTTTGAATGGTACATGTGATAAGTGATTAGTTGTTTCATCTGTGCAAATGATTTCTGCTAGTAATCCAGCTAGGGTTAGTGTTCGTGCAAATAATTCTTAGACAGGGCTTGACATTTGATTTTCAATGACCTACATATGTTTGTGCCATTATTTTCTTCAAGATTTGTCTGTACATAGACGACTACGCTTAAAATTCGAACCATAATCTCTGGATATGTATAAATAAATAGCCATAAATTCCTAATCCTACTTCATGGCATGTAATCATTGATTTGTTGCCAAATTTGTTTTACTATTTTTATAGGTGCTGTCTGACGATGTGGACAGCGAGGATGAACATGTCCAGAGGAGGTACATCATGCAAATCCTGAGGGAGCTTTATGCGGGAACGCATAACAGGCGTATTAGGACCTGGAACGTCGGCTATGGATGCCCATTTTGCAACCATAAGCTTCATGACGCATATCTAAGTGTTCTGGCCATGCTAGAGGACGGGTCGTTGGCTCCTTAGAGCAGAAGTATTCTCGCAGGGTGGCGCACGACGCATACGCCGAGTACCTAGAGAAGCTTCAGGATCGTGCCGGCCTGTGAGATGAGATGTGGGATGGATGGAACTATATATCTACACTTGAGTATGCTTAATACTGTTGAACTATGTACTACTTATGGTTGAACTATGCTTATCTACGTGTATGCTTATTATCTATGTCTGAGTATGTTAAATATTTTGCCAAATTTTGGTAAAAATTACAACGGGGGACCAATAAACCAGGACGGATGTAGTACGTCAATCACACACGGTTCCCAAAATTGGAACCGTGTGCAATGAATTTCATTTTGCCTGATGCATCAATCACACACGGTTCGCTCAAACAAACCATCGCCCCCAAAATTCTTTGTGGGACAGAAAACCCTCACCACCCAATTCAAAAAATTAAAAGAAAACCCTCACCATCCCCATGTCATAAAAACCATCACCCCGCCTGCCACCCCCCGGGCCCCTCCGGTACGTTCCCCATTCACAGCTGCACAAGCTCCTCCGCATCTATGCCATGGCACCACCTATCACGGCGGTAAACACTTAGCTCGACGCCTACTGCCGCCGCCAGGCTGCTGGCAAAGCCCACCGCATTTCGCCACTTCTGCTTGCCACCTCCTATTGCCATCGACTTTCTCGATGCTGCTCGCGGTCGACCAAGCTCCGGTCGGGTTGGGAATCTGCTGTGCTGAGGGTTCTTTCTCATGGATGACAAGGTTACTAGTTTAACGAGATATTACCTCATCTCTTATCCCAGTCCATCTGCCTCCTTTAATCACCCGGCGGAAATCGCCGTGAACTCATTTTTATTCGATTTGATTTGAGGGTTTTCTTTCATTCATAGAATGTCAGTGCACCGACACTTCAGGACTTTGCGACCACTACCAAAGTTTCCATCTCTCTGTACCAGATAACTTGAACACTGAAACGTCTCCAACGTATCTATAATTTTTGATTGTTCCATGCTATTATATTATCAACCTTGGATGTTTTAAATGCATTTATATGCTATTTTATATGATTTTTGGGACTAACCTATTAACCCAAAGCCCAGTGCCAGTTTCTGTTTTTTCCTTGTTTTGGAATATCGCAGAAAAGGAAAATCAAACGGAGTCCCATTGACCAGAAACTTCACGGAACTTATTTATGTATCAAAAGAAGCCCAGAAGACTTGGAGTCCACGCAAGGGAAGCTTCGAGGAGGCCACGAGGTAGGGGGGCGCTCCCACCCCCCCTAGGCGCGCCCTCCACCCTCGTGGGCTCCTCATGGCTCCCTTGACATACTTCTTCCTCCTATATATCTCCATATACCCTAAAAACATCCAGGAGCACAATAGATCGGGAGTTCCGCTGCCAGAAGCCTCCGTAGCTACCGAAAGCCAATCTAGACCCATTCCGGCACCCTGCCGGAGGGGGCAATCCCTCTCCAGTGGCCACCTTCATCATCCCGGTGCTCTCCATGACGAGGAGGGAGTAGTTCTCCCTCGGGGCTGAGGGTATGTACCAGTAGCTATGTGGTTGATCTCTCTCTCTCTCGTGTTCTTGAGGTGATCCGATCTTGATGTATCGCGAGCTTTGCTATCATATTTGGATCCTATGATGTTTCTTCCCCCCTCTACTCTCTTTTAATGGATTGATTTTCCCCTTTGAGGTTATGTTATCGGATTGAGTCTTTAAAGATTTGAGAACACTTGATGTATGTCTTGCCGTGCGTATCTGTGGTGACAATGGGATACCACGTGATTCACCTGATGTATGTTTTGGTGATCAACTTGCGGGTTCCGCCCATGAACCTATGCATAGGGGTTGGCACACGTTTTCGTCGTGATTCTCCGGTAGGAACTTTGGGGCACTCTTTGAGGTTCTATGTGTTGGTTGAATAGATGAATCTGAGATTGTGTGATGCATATCGTATAATCATACCCACGGATACTTGAGGTGACATTGGAGTATCTAGGTGACATTAGGGTTTTGGTTGATTTGTGTCTTAAGGTGTTATTCTAGTACGAACTCTAGGGCTGTTTGTGACACTATAGGAATAGCCCAATGGATTGATTGGAACGAATAACTTTGAGATGGTTTCGTACCCTACAATAATCTCTTCGTTCGTTCTCCGCTATTAGTGACTTTGGAGTGACTCTTTGTTGCATGTTGAGGGGTAGTTTTGTGATCCAATTATGTTATTATTGTTGAGAGGACTTGCACTAGTGAAAGTATGAATCCTAGTCCTTGTTTCAACACATTGCAATACCGTTTACGCTCACTTTTATCATTCATTACCTTGCTGTTTTTATATTTTGCAGATTACAAAAACTATTATCTACCACCCATATACCACTTGTATCACCATCTCTTCGCCAAACTAGTGCACCTATACAATTTACCATTGTATTCTGTGTGTTGGGGACACAAGATACTCTTTGTTATTTGGTTGCAGGGTTGCTTGAGAGAGACCATCTTCATACTACGCCTCCTACAGATTGATAAACGTTAGGTCATCCACTTGAGGGAAATTTGCTACTGTCCTACAAACCTCTGCACTTGGAGGCCCAACAACGTCTACAAGAAGAAGGTTGTGTAGTAGACACCAAGCTCTTTTCCGGCGCCATTGCCGGGGAGGTTAGAGCTTGAAGGTATATCTTTAGATCTTGCAATCGAATCTTTTTGTTTCTTGTTTTAGCACTAGTTTAATTTATAAAAGAATACTACAAAAAATATGGAATTGAGTTTGCCTCATATGCTTCATCTTTTTAATGTCTTTCATGAAAATAAGGATTCAAATATTTGTGCCAAAGTGTTAGAAGAAGAATGCATTAAAATGTTTGGCACTAAATATTTGTATGATGAGCATGATTGCAATGTTGTTAGTATGAATTCCTTGAATATCCATGATGCTAATGATATGCAAAGCCACAAGCTTGGGGAAGCTAAGTTTGATGAAGATGATATTTTTTGTCCCCCAAGCTTTGATGAGCAAATTTATTATGATGAAAGCATGCCTCCTATTTATGATGATTATATTGATGAAAGTCGAAGTGGAGAGGTCATGACTTTATTTTGTGATGAATCCACTATTTCGGAAGAGGTTCCAATTGATTATGAGAACAAATTTGCTATCTATGATGATTATTGTGATGACTTGTATGCTATAAAGAATAATGATATCCATGAAACTTGTCATCATGATTTTAGTTTTCAATTGTATTATGCCTCACATGATAATTATTTTGTTGAGTTTACTCACGCTATTCCGAAGGAGAAGAATCTTGCTTATGTGGAGAGTAGTAAATTTTCTATGCATGTAGATCATCAAAAGAATGCTTTAGGTGCTGGTTATATTGCCGAATTCATTCATGATGCTACTGAAAATTATTATGAGGGAGTAACATATGCTTGTAGGAATTGCAATAATATCGAGTTTCCTCTCTATGTGCTTAAAGTTTTAAAGTTATGCTTGTTTTGCCCTCCTATGCTAGTTGATTATTGTTCCCATAAGTTGTTTGCTCACAAAATCCCTATGCATAGGAAGTGGGTTAGACTTAAATGTTCTAGTCATAGTCTTCATGATGCTCTCTTTATGTTACAATTCTTATATTTTATGTGAGCATTGTTCAAATCATCATGCCTAGCTAGGGGCATTAAACGATAGCGCTTGTTGGGAGGCAACCAAATTTTATTTTAGCTCCTTGACTTTTGTTCCTGTTTAGCAATAAATAATTTATCTATTATCTTTTATGATTGAGTTTTTATGTTTTAATTAGTGTTTGTGCCAAGTAGAACTGTTAGGAAGACTTGGGGAAAGTCTTGTTGATCTTGCTGTAAAAAACAGAAACTTTAGCGCTCACGAGAATTGCTGGAATTTTTTATTGTAGAGTGCTATTTAGTTAATTATTTTTGCAGATGATTAACAGATAAATTCCTGACGTCCAGCAATTTATTTTATAATTTTTGGGGTTCCAGAAGTTTGCATTAGTTACAGATTACTACAGACTGTTCTTTTTTTGATAGATTCTGTTTTCTATGTGTTGTTTGCTTATTTTGATGAATCTATGGCTAGTAAAGAGTTTATAAACAATAGAGAAGTTGTAATACAGTAGGTTTAACACCAATATGAATTTAGAATGAGTTCACAACAGTACCTAAGTGGTGATTTATTTTCTAATACTAACGGAGCTTACGAGTTTTCTGTTAAGTTTTGTGTTGTGAAGTTTTCAAGTTTTGGGTAAAGATTCGATGGACTATGGAATAAAGAGTGGCAAGAGCCTAAGCTTGGGGATGCCCCGGAAGGCATCCCCTCTTTCGTCTTCGTTCATCGGTAACTTTACTTGGAGCTATATTTTTACTTACCACATGATATGTGTTTTGCTTGGAGCGTCAATTTATTTTATTTAGTTTTGCTTGATGTTTGAATAAAATACCAAGATCTAAAATTCTTAAATGTTAGAGAGTCTTCCCATAGTTGTATAATTATTCGACTACTCATTGATCTTCACTTATATCTTTTGGAGTAGTTTGTTGTTGCTCTAGTGCTTCACTTATATCCTTTTAGAGCACGGTGGTGGTTTTATTTTGAAGAAATAGATGAACTCCCGTGCTTCACTTATATTATTTTGAGAGTCCTAAAAAGCATGGTAATTTGCTTTGGTTATGAATTTAGTCCTAATATGATGGGCATCCAAGAGGGATATAATAAAAACTTCCATATAGAGTGCATTGAATACTATGAGAAGTTTGATACTTGATGATTGTTTTGAGATATGGAGATGGTGATATTAGAGTCATGCTAGTTGAGTAGTTGTGGATTTGAGAGATACTTGTGTTGAAGTTGTGATTCCTGTAGTATGCACGTATGGTGAACCGTTATGTGATGAAGTTCGGGCATGATTTATTTATTGACTGTCTTCCTTATGAGTGGCGGTCGGGGACGAGCGATGGTCTTTTCCTACCAATCTATCCCCCAAGGAGCATGCTCGTAGTACTTTGTTTCGATAACTAATAATTTTTTGCAATAAGTATGTGAGTTCTTTATGACTAATGTTGAGTCCATGGATTATACGCACTCTCACCCTTCCACCATTGCTAGCCTCTCTAGTACCGCGCACCTTTCGCCGGTGCCATAAACCCACCATTTATCTTCCTCAAAATAGCCACCATACCTACCTATTATGGCATTTCCATAGCCATTCCGAGATATATTGCCATGCAACTTTCCACCATTCCGTTTAATATGACACACTTCATCATTGTCATGATGCTTTGCATGATCATGTAGTTGACATCGTATTTGTGGCAAGGCCACCGTTCATAATTCTTTCATACATGTCATTCATGAGTCATTGCACATACCGGTACACCGCCGGAGGCATTCATATAGAGTCATATCTTGTTCTAAGTATCGAGTTGTAATTCTTGAGTTGTAAGTAAATAAAAATGTGATGATCATCATTATTAGAGCATTGTCCTAGTGAGGAAAGGATGATGGAGACTATGATTCCCCCATAAGTCGGGATGAGACTCCGGACGAAAATAAATAAATAAATAAAAGAGGCCAAAGAAGCCCAAATAAAAAAAGAGGCCATAAAAAAAGAGAAAAGGCCAAAAAATGAGAGAAAAAGAGAGAAGGGGCAATGCTACTATCCTTTTACCACACTTGTGCTTCAAAGTAGCACCATGATATTCATGATAGAGAGTCTCCTATGTTGTCACTTTCATATACTAGTGGGAATTTTTCATTATAGAACTTGGCTTCTATATTCCAATTATTGGCTTCCTCCAAATGCCTTAGGTCTTTGTGAGCAAGCAAGTTGGATGCACACCCACTAGTTTCTTTTGTTGAGCTTTCATACACTTATAGCTCTAGTGCATCCGTTGCATGGAAATCCCTACTCACTCACATTGATATCTATTGATGGGCATCTCCATAGCCCATTCATACGCCTAGTTGATGTGAGACTATCTTCTCCTTTTTGTCTTCTCCACAGCCACCATTCTACTCCACCTATAGTGCTATGTCCATGGCTCACGCTCATGTATTGTGTGAAGATTGAAAAAGTTTGAGAATATCAAAAGTATGAAACAATTGCTTGGCTTGTCATCGGGGTTGTGCATGATTTAAATAGTTTGTGTGGTGAAGATGGAGCATAGCCAGACTATATGATTTTGTAGGGATAGCTTTCTTTGGCCATGTTATTTTGAGAAGACATGATTACTTTATTAGTATGCTTGAAGTATTATTATTTTTATGTCAATACTAAACTTTTGTCTTGAATCTGATGGATCTGAAATACTCTTGCCACAATAAAGAAGAATTACTTAGAGAAATATGTCAGGTAGCATTCCACATAAAAATTCTGTTTTATCATTTACCTACTCGAGGACGAGCAGGAATTAAGCTTGGGGATGCTGCTACGTCTCCAACGTACCTATAATTTTTGATTATTCCATGCTATTATATTATCAACCTTGGATGTTTTATATGCATTTATATGCTATTTTATATGATTTTTGGGACTAACCTATTAACCCAGAGCCCAGTGCCAGTTTCTATTTTTTCCTTGTTTTAGAATATCACAGAAAAGGAAATCAAACGGAGTCCCATTGACCTAAAACTTCACGGAACTTATTTTTGGATCAGAAGAAGCCCAAAAGACTTGGAGTCTATGTGTTGGTTGAATACATGAATCTGAGATTGTGTGATGCATATCGTATAATCATACCCACGGATACTTGAGGTGACATTGGAGTATCTAGGTGACATTAGGGTTTTGGTTGATTTGTGTCTTAAGGTGTTATTCTAGTACGAACTCTAGGGCTGTTTGTGACACCTATATGAATAGCCCAACAGATTGATTGGATATAATAACTTTGAGGTGGTTTCGTACCCTACCATAATCTCTTCATTCGTTCTCCGCTATTAGTGACTTTGGAGTGACTCTTTGTTGCATGTTGAGGGATAGTTATGTGATCCAATTATGTTATTATTGTTGAGAGCACTTGCACTAGTGAAAGTATGAACCCTATGCCTTGTTTCAACACATTGCAATACCGTTTATGCTCACTTTTATCATTCATTACCTTGCTGGTTTTATATTTTCAGATTACAAAAACTATTATCTACCATCCATATACCACTTGTATCACCATCTCTTCGCCGAACTAGTGCACCTATACAATTTACCATTGTATTGGGTGTGTTGGGGACACAAGAGACTCTTTGTTATTCGGTTTCAGGGTTGCTTGAGAGAGACCATCTTCATCCTACGCCTCCTATGGATTGATAAACCTTAGGTCATCCACTTGTGGGAAATTTGCTACTGTCCTACAAACCTCTGCACTTGGAGGCCCAACAACGTCTACAAGAAGAAGGTTGTGTAGTAGAGACCAAGAATGCGCGCGGTATGTTCAATCTCACCCTAAATCGGTTGGCATGGCCTACTTTCCTGAACATATTCTAAATATTGCTACATTTGGATAAAAGGTGCCACATGCACCATATACGTCAAAGGGGATTTTTCCCCTCTTCTTTCAATATTAGGGAAATTAATGATGTATTGTTCTTTCGATTACTCTCATTTTTCCATGACATCATGTTTACCCAATTTGTTTAATTATAGATTTTTTTCCTTCGATTTCAACTGCTGTACAGTTGTTCCAATTTGGGCCCATATTTGCATGTTGCCATATTTTTTTGACAATCCTACCATTTTCTGAAGAACATCCCTCGCTATGCAACAGATTATGTAGTGCACAATTTTTCCCTTTACATACATCAAGGCTCCACGGATGTCATACTTCACACAAACCATGGATTTACAATCGTTGCTACTGTAAGACTTGATGAACATGGTGACTCCTGTTTTGGCACTGGCTTTTGGAATGAAATTGCAAAGTTTTATGTACTGAAAGCTGGCACTAAAATTGCACTGCACATAAAAGGGCCTGGTCATGAGATATATGCTAAGTTCCCCGACAAAATCATCTGTCCAGACTTTGTTCAAAGTAAGTTTTCTTTTCAACTATCTGCATATGTTGAACTACCCCAGAATGTCAAATGAATTGTGTAATATTTAAGCAACCAATTGTTATTCCCTTTTCTTACTATATGCCTACCTAATAACTTCTAGTTACCAATACACTTTTCTATTGGAATGTTTTAACTAAATATTCCATGTACTCCCATTTCTATCAGAAAGTGCCGCTGACAAGGAGACTCCGAAGGTGTAGAACGGGGCTGCCAACAAGAGGAGGCGGGGCGAGCTAGAACCGCAAGTGTCTCCAGCAGGCCTAGACTTAATCAGCAGCCTCCCCAATGATATGTTGAGAGTCATCATCTCCCTCCACCCAATAAAATATGGGGCGCGTACAACCCTCCTTTCCCGGCGGTGGCGCCCCCTATGGAACTCCAGCTCTCTCGACCTCATCGACACCCACGAGTTCTGCAATGGCTATCGCAAAAGCTTGGATGCGTTCTTGAAGATCCTCGGCAGTCACCTTGGCCCAACCAAAGACCTTAGAATGGGAAAGTTCGGTTCCAACGGCAAGGACCGAGCCAAGCTTGACGACTAGTTCCGATCCCCCGCCCTAGATCAGCTCGAGGATCTCACTTTTGATGATGGGCATATGCGGTCCCTTCCAACGTCCGCACTTCGCCTCACGCCCACGCTGCGTGTCGGCAAATTCAGGAACTACCATTTCCCGCCCCTTAATGACGCGCCCGCTCTTATTCTACCATGACTGAAGCACCTCGAGCTTGTCGCCGTCTGCCTCTCAAAGGGTGACATGGGGCGCCTGCTCCATGGTTGTACTGCACTTGAGTACCTTCGTCTTCAGGAGATCAATGGGCTGAGTACCTTCCACATCACCTCCATGACTCTCTGGACTATTTATGTGTGTTGCTGGTGCGGCAGGAAGACATCACCAGATTTGTACAACGGTATGGTCATCCAGGACACACCTGCACCTGAGAGATTACTTGTAGTTGATCAAGAAGGTCCAACAAGAATCAATGTCATTTCTGCGCCAAAGTTGACAGTGGTGGCTACTCATTTGACAAATGGTCAGAACTTGCTATTGGATCCACACCCATTCAGGTACAACAGCCGCCTTCTAACTCTCCTTCCACAAAGTAACATTATATCTAATTTTGAAGGTGTTTGTTCGCCTGTCATTCAGAAAATGATTCCGACAAGCTTGACCCCGAAACTGCGCACAGTGAAGGTCTTGGCACTAGAATCTATCGGGCCTGACCTAGAGCAAGTTATCAGTTTCCTAAGATGCTTTCCGTGCCTGGAGAAGCTATATATCGAGGTGATGTTCCTTTACTGTTAAATGTTAACCATAAGGGAGTTCAATTAGTGACACCTTTTTCCAAGTACTACGATTTTTGAAGGTTCTTTTGGACAATTTCAGTACATACATGCCCCCCCATATTCGTTGCTTGATCCATATGGTTACAATGAATAAGCATTTCTCCTTTGGACTCATTTGTAGTAGTTTTCTTAGGGAACTTTTCATCCACTCCAACCTCTTGTGAACAAGGCTACATTTTTCTAGAATGTAATCAAATGCCCATGTTAATCATGTTAGATCGAAGATGGCATGTTACTGCATTTGACAAATCCTGCAAACCAAATAGCTAGGCCTATAGGAATGTTCAAAACTGCATGTAGGAACTAACACGTTTTCTTCTTTTGCAGATAAGATTAGGCCCAGTGGTGGATAATTTGATACAATATAACAATCACGTCGAATGCCTAGATCGGCATCTCTCAGAAATTACATTGAACTCCTACTGAGGGACCTTACCGGAGATTATATTCGCCAAGTTCTTTGTTCTTAGAGCAAGGGTGTTAAAGAAAATGAGGTTTGCCCTACATTTATTTCGCAAACATGAATGGTTTGTTGATCAGCGCCGGCGCCTGTGGGCAGAATGCAGTAGGCTCCAAAAATGCTAAATTTCATTTTGGAACTTCAGATGACAGAGTAATCGGAAGTCATCGTGTCAACCCCATACATGCCTTCTCAGTGGCTGACCCCTTTGCAAAAATTGTGATGTTTCGAAGCCAGACTTAGAAGCGGTGATATTAGTTTGAACCTCTCTGATATCCATATTCAGTGGATTAGCGCGAGCATTTGCAGCTGATGAGCGGAATTTCATTTCTAATATCAGTTTGAACCTTGTAATATTCGAATTTGAGCCATATAACTCTGGAATTTGAACCTTGCAACATTTCAAGCTTCTGTGGTACAATCGTTGAAATGGCATCGTATGAGACTCGTATGTTGCTAGCACTATTTTGACCTTAATATGCAATGGTCTTAGATTTTATTAACCATTCTCGAATTAGTTTACCTTGTCGATCTCATACACATGATCTGTATAGCTATCTCGACTGCGATCTTCGACACTATTTCACACAGTTGGTTTCTTCCACCATGTGCACTATAGAGCGCAGAATTAATTATCGCACTCGAGTGTCCATCATCATCCTTCTGTGTAACTTTGACCTCATCACCCAAGGGTAAACTTATGACCGTAGTCATCCACACACTTCTTTTTTACAAAGCTTTTTGCCAATAAACGCCCACGATTTGTCCCACTTCTAGCCGACGCATGGCCAAACTAGCCGAGTGGGAAGCTTGCACGGTAAATAGCGTGGTAGCGCGGGAACAGGCTCAACGATGATACATTTGGCGCCTCTTCGAGCCCACGTGTGCGGTGCGGTGTTGTCAAGCATGCACTGGAATCCTCCGCTATGAACGTCATGACAAGACGTGACGATTATAGGCCGGCTGACCCCCATTTATTATAGCGGCCATTTAACCTACCCTTGTCTCTCTTCAACCTTTCGATCATACCCCACCATTGCAAGAAGCACACCCACCACGAGAAATTCTTAGAGGTTATCCTGCGCGGCTCCAATGGCGCTCCGAGCGACTGCCGGCGACGAGCAGCAGTTCACCATGCGTGTCGTGGTGGACACCCACAGCAGGTTCACGGACCTCTCGGTGGTGTACACCAACGACCTGGTCTGAGTGGAGCACTCCATCCACATCATGGAGCTATTGCTTGCCGCAGAGATGTACAAGGTGGTCGGGTTGGACCTTGAGTACCCCCGCGCTCGTGCCGAGTCTCGTCCCAAGGTCGCCGTCGCCCAGATGTGCATGCGCCACCACGTCCTCGTCTACAACTACTACCTAGCCACAAGGCCTTGCGAGCGTTTCGCCAGGTTTGTCAACAACCCCCACTACATCTTCGCTATGGTGGACATCATCAATGATGTAAAGGTGCTCGAGAATTCGGGCATCACCTGCCAGAATCTTGTCGACATCCAAGGCCAATACAAGATCTGGGGCCACAAGGAGCGGGAGAAGGGCACACGGGTTCACCTCGCCGAGGCCATCATGAACCCCTACTACAGAGACAAGAAGGATTTGTGCAACAGGGACAAGCGAGCCTGGCACCCGACCTGGATGGAGAAACTCGACAAAGCTCACATCGTGTACACAGCCAAGGAGGCGTACACGAGCTACGACATGTACAGGCGGATCGTTGACATGAGGAAGTGTCTCCTTCCCCAAAACGGCCAGTGATCCAGCCGGAAGCAGATCAATGACAAGCGTCGTCGCAACAATAAGTAGATGATTAGATCCTCATTTTTCCTGCTTTAGTATGCATGTAATTGCCTTCTTTGGTGTGTGGAAATTTTATGTGTGTAGTCACTTGGGTAATTGTATGCTTAATTTGGTTATGCAATGCTATCATTTTAAGTATATATGTTGATGCTCTGTAGACAGAGCGTACATGTTGTGCGGACAAAGAAAATCACATCGCACACGGACTAAACAATGGAACCCGTCGGTGATGTTTTCATTAATCACTCACAATTGTATACTAGCAATCGTTTGCTCACAACACACATGGCTTGTTAGTAGTAATCGTCTATGTTGTTATCGGTCTTTGCACACACTTCCGATTACATACATGTTTGCCTCGTATCACACACATCTTGTTCATTTGAACCGTTTCTGTTCTCATGTCTCAACGAAAATAGTTTATCCGAGTGAACCGCATGCCGTATATCGCACACATCTTTCATCTGGCTGACCGTTTCTTTTGTGTTGCCTAATCACAAACAGTTCATCCAAGTGAACCATATGTTGTACATCACACACACCTTCATCTGGCTGCCCATTTCTTTTGTTCCTCCTCATCACAAACGGTTAACTGAACTGAACCATATGCCCTGCATCACACACGCAACTAAAATCTGAACCGTGTTTGTGAAATTTTTTGACGGTTTTTTACACCACCATTCACGATTATGGCATCGCACACAGTTTCGTCGAAGGGTCTCTAATCATAGTGTCGCATTAGCAGTATCCTGCAGTAGTGTCGTAAGAGTCAGCTCTCAATTCTTCCATTTCACAAAGTTGAAGTTTTCTATATTTTACTGCGGCATCAAGGCCCAAGTTGAGTTTCCTTTGTGCCCATTGTACTTTGTGTTCAAGTTCTACTGGTAGATGGCATGCTTTTCCATATATTAACTTGAATGGACACATTCCAATTGGTGTTTTATATGCTTTCCTATATGCCTACAATGTTTCTAGTAATTTCAGTACCCAGTTAGACCTTGACTTTGATACTACCTTCTCGAGGATACCCTTTATTTATCTATTAGATAGCTCCACTTGTCTATTTGCTTATGGGTGATATGGAGTTGTAATTATGTGGTTATGACCTCCATATTTTGCTAAGAGAGATTCTAGTAGGGAGTTGTTAAATGCTTTCCTCGATCACTAATAACAATCTGTGGCACACCAAATCTTAGAAAGATAACTTGCTTGAAAAAATACCAAACTGACTTGGAATCAGCATTGATGGTTGGTATAGCCTCAACCCATTTTGACACATAGTCCACTGCCACCAATAGGTACTTGTATCACCACAAGCTATGAATCTCCTAGAATTGCCCATACATCAAAGAGCTCTACTTCAAGAATTCATTTTGAGTCATCTCTTTCCTTTTTGAAATCTTTCCAGTTCTCTGACAAGGATCACAAGCTTCAATATAGGAATGCACATCCTTGAATAAGGTTGGCCTCCAGCAATTGGCTTTGGTAATCCTTGTTGAGTTATCTCACCACAAGTAGTGAATCTCCTCGAATGATCAGCTTCTTAATTCACAATTCTGCAGCAATCCAAAGCCCGGCAAGGAGCACTTCATACTCTGTTGTATTGTTGGTTGAGTCTTCACAGGCAAAATACATCTGGACGACGTACTTCAAGTGCTCCTTGAAGGGGGCAACAAGAAGCATGCTAGCTTCGGCATCTTGCTGGAAAGCTTTTCCAACCAAGGCTCTTTATCCAATATGGGAGCCACACACACCTTTGTGTATTTCTGCCAACAGTTCATGCCCCTCTTCCTGGCAAATGCACTTTAACTTCACACCATTGGGCCTTCTTCTGTACAATGTGTCATCGACAAACTGATACATACTGGCCCTCCGGGCTAATCTTTCGGCTTCTTCTTGCTCTTCGAGAGGTTCTCCTTTTTGGAGGTAGTGGACTATGTGCCATGCCCAAGTTGGAGCTTCAGGCTCGGCAACAAGGACAAACAGCACCTCCTCGTTCATGGGAGCGCATATTTCGATTGCAAGAACTTGTTGTTCGGCGGGAGGGTGCTGCTCACCAGGTGAAGTATAGTTATTCCCGGCACCCTCTACCTTGGGTTTCGGGAAGCCCTGCCGGGAGATGCTTGCCGGAGTCCAATTTCCTCCTTTTCTGGCCATAATAGTTGGGGACACTGAGGGTTGAGTCGGGTGAAGAACAAAAGTTACCGGTTCCACGTGAAGCTTTTGTGTAGCACACTTTGAAAGATGGTCAGCATTGCTGTTTTTCGCATGCGACACATGCTCTATTTGCAATCCATCAAAATGCTCCTCCAACTTCCTCACTTCCTCTACATGTGCCTCCATCAATGGGCTCTGGTAATCCTTGTTTACTTGTCTCACTACAATCTACGAATCTCCATGAATGATCAACTTCTTGATTCCCAATTCCATTGCAATCCTGAGCCCGGTAAGGAGCCCTTCTGTTCGGGTACACAAACAGGGGTGTATGTTTCCCCCTGACTTGTGCACGGACAACAAACCACCGGCCCGGTAAGATTGCAACAACCAAGACCAGACCAAGTACAAGTGATCAACCCTTTGAAGAATCAGAGTGCGGATCAAGAAGACCAAGTCAAGCCAAAGGAGCAAGATACCACTAAGGGAAAACCTCCCTTGCTGGGCAGGCGAGCCCGGTAAGGTAGAGGTTACCCTAGAAACAAACCTCAAGACCGCCCCAGCAAGCCTGCGGGACCTTACGAAGGCAAACTACCCCACCAAGGCTCCATCGCACCACCTCACACCAACACAAGTCATCGATCAGTGCGGTGTCAAGCCTTGAAGTGACTAAGTGGATGTTTTTTGCCACATGGCAGCCACTTCCTACGGAAATCGCCTCCAAATGAGACCCGTCCAGAGACGTGTCATGCAGGCAGGAGAGAAGGTGGCCGAACAACCCGGCAAGGCTTGTCAGGCAGGCCATGATGTGACGCTAAGCGGCGCATTTAATGCGCTCTACCCTGTCAGCAGAGTTAGGTATGATAGCACTGTTGCTATCTAATCAATGCACAATGACTGATTTTCCATTGTGGTGACCCCTTGATCTATAAAAGGAGGCCTGTGGCAACCATAGAAAAGGATTCAGACCCTTGTACACTCGTACGCGCATAGCCGTTCTCGCCCCGAGGAAACCACCTATGTTGCCACAGTCCACCATCAATCCACCAAAGCAGGAGTAGGGTTTTTACGCCTCGTGGCGGCCCTAACCTGGGTAAAATTACCCATGGGATCTATGCCGTACTGCGTGACGTTCTCCGCTCTTTGTGCAATGTGCTCATCCTCCTTGCCGAACCACAAGGGTCTCATGGACCCAAATGTGGCTATGGTTTCCCATGACATCTTTGACGCGCTAGGTAGGGGTGGGTGCTTGCGTGAACACGAGAAGCGTACACAACGCGTCATCTTCATCGTCAATTTCTTCATCGATGGCTTCATCATTTGTGATGCCCAAAGCAAGGAATGATGGGAACAAAGAGGGGAGCGATGTCGCATCCAGCACGCGCTGTTCAATCTCCATCGCCTCTCTCCACCACAGCTGTTGTGGCGGAGAGAATCAGTAATGATAGCTGCGAGCCAACTCCTGTGGTTCGGGCGGCGTGATCGCCATGCCATTCCTGTCCCAGGGAAAGGATCAAACTGTAGAGGTACAAGGTTTCTCTTTCCGCCGCTCCCACTTTTCGACAATCGAGCCACTCTGGGTTTTAGCATCATCAATGTCGATGAGTACCACGCAAAACATGGTTCAACATTTACCCTGCTTAGGGAAATCCTGAGTGGAGCACTGGTGCGAATCCATTGATCGACGCCCCGATAAGTGCGCTCCGGCAAGGCCGTCTGCGTTAGCGTGACTTTTATGCCAGCTGACACCAGATTGTTTGAAAAGTATGGAGGGGAGGAGAGAGAAATCGATCATACATTGCACCGCGTCCTGCCGACCGCATGATACATATGGTTTCTTATCGGCCTCTGCCGGGAACCAGAGAGCTACGCTCACGGCATCCATCCTTCCCGAGGCATGCACGCGTGGCAAGCACTCATAGGTAAAGGGAGTAGGAGGGAGAAAGGACAAAATCTAAGTACATACAGTCATTACTCCTTTATAAAGTTAAGATTTAGCATTTGTTTATCCCTTGGGAATCAAAGTGTTCATATGAGGAAATCCTTCGTGTGATGGCACCTTGCTAGTTTTTCTGTCTGCACCCTCGTTTTGTCCTGAGCTTGCTCACAAAATGGGTGGCTGTGTGGAAAACTACCAAGGAAAAACCTGTCGGGACATATCCATGCCAAGATGAATGCTAAGGGCCTGCCCCTTATGACAATCACAACAAATGTGATACCGCTAGGCAACCAAAACATGCATAGCGGCTATTCATACGAACACTGACGGGTGAACTATAGAGGAATAAACACACAACTAAGATTAAGCAAAAACATCAGTTCCACGCAAGCACAAATAAAACGGTGTATAAACATAGAACATGCATCATGTTTGGTTACATGTCAGCGCGATGAAAAGAATAGTTCAGTGCCGGGCCTGGTGACCATGTGGAGCCGACGGGACGGAAAGGACCTTCGCATCAAGGGGCTAGATTTCTCCTCGGCAGCAGGAACGTCTGCACCCTTCGGCGACTTCTTGAAGTCATCGGCAAGGTTGAGGTCCGGGTGGCAGCAGGCGATGTTGCTCAAAACCATGAAGAGGGCATCGCGGGCAAGATTTCCGGATTCAATCGCAAAGCGGCCGGCCCTTCCCTCTGCATGTGCCTTCAGCTTATCGATCAGCTCGTTGAAGAAGACCCCTAGCTTGACGCTAGGGACCTCTTGCCTGCTAGCAGAAAAGACTGGCCCCTCCATGTCCATCACTGCAGCCTGAGCAGTGAGACGCTCGACGATGTCGATCAGGCTCTTGATCCAAAGGTTGACCTGCTCGGAGTGATTCATGAGCTCGTCCTCTACACCCTTCCAAATACGTCATGCTGTATCCAGGTCTTTCGTCAGCTACAGCTCACGGGCCCCGCTGGACTCTACCGAGCTCTCCAAGTTGCCAATCCTGGCCTTCAGATCTTTAATGATGTTGTTGGCAGTCCCGAGGTCTTCACTCTTGGAGGAGAGGTGCAAATGTGTGTCCTTCAGAAGGCCTCTGCTTTCTGCGCATCCTCCTTGAGGGTCGTGACCTCCTTGACGCTCCTGGCAAGCTCTTCAGTTAGTTTGGCCACCTGTTGGTCAAAGGCAGCCTTGGCGGAGGATGCAGCGGCAAGCTAATCAGCAAGTTTATTTAGCTGAGTAGCAGGATCAGCAACAAGGACATCAAGAGCGGCCTTGTTCTAGTCCTCTAACTCCTTGGTGCGCTGCTGCATGAGGGCTTCTAGATCGTCATCCTTGGCATGGAGGGTGGCTTCAAGCTTTTCTTCGCGGGAATAGATGCCCTGCTCTCTGGCGTCCAGAAGCACCTTGTGCCCCGCCATGCGAGCCTCCCGGGCAACGACATCCTCCCTCACCATCAAGATTGTCTCCTGCTGCCTTATCAGGACCAGGAACTGCTTGCCGTACCAGTCACGCAGCTCGTTTCCTTTGTCCTTCAGCTACTGGTCCACCTTTGTGGCACCCCGATCCAAATGGAGAAGGGGGCCTTCGCACGTTAGCCCAGGTCAACACCTGATGCACGACAAGTCCATAATACAGCATTCCATGTACAAGAATATTCATCAAATACATGTATAGATGATTACATCATTGATGAATACAATTATCTGCCATAGCCCTAAGGCTATTTAAATGGCAGCAGAAATCTATTTAAATGGCGGCGGAAGTCTTGGTTTGGCAACACAACAACTCTGGCTGGGCTCCACAACTCACAGGACTGGCAAGGTTATGGCCTAGCGCGACCAACCAAACTATCCAGTTACGACCTACAAGCTGGCATGAGACACGAGGTCAGTACATTGAATGTACTTGCAAGACAACCAAATACATAGCATCCAAACCAGAAGAAGACAAAGCAAGAACCAAGTTCATGCAACAACCTATCTCATATCAATTACTAAACAAGGCATGATAAAGGTCAATTAAGCCTGAACAACATTATAGCATCTACTAACATGGTAATCACATGGCATATCAAAACATCCTTCTAACATGGCAATACAAAAACATAGAATATCATCATGGCATAATCAATCCAAGCATGGCATCATGAAACTATGCTGAAAATAAACTACCGCTCATATCCAATGCAGACATAGCATGTTAACTTTATGCAACTATTTCCTCTTCTGCCATGGTTCTTTAAATGCAAACAACAACATTTTACTCATGCAATGCAACCAAACTTGTGCACTAAGTCCCTCGGACTCTCTTACCAACGGGTTGCCTCGCAACAAAACGGTGATCACTCACAGATCACAAACGGAACCACACACGGTTCAACGGGTTACCTTGTAACCAAACAGTGATCACTCGCGGATGACAAACGGAACCACACTTGGTTCAACACTCACCGAGACCTCGTCTCGTGACCATATCGAAACATCGCCATGACTTCTCACGACTATCTCATAGTACAAGTCACCATATTGCTTGTTATCACATTAATTTACTTAATTATTTCAGGTTTATCCTCTATTTCGACCAAGACCTGATAGTGTGACCTACTACGAACTGTGTTGCTATCGATAGACTTTATAAACACTCGGCATAGGTAGAGCACTCTACCCACACCACGGAACCCATGGCCTCGCCCTCCCATTCGTGTGGACCAACGGCGTTCCAACAAAACCGACCTACTGCCATGACACTCTCCCAGCCACTCCGACTCCCCACTGGGCGAAGTCCTGGGTGGCCCTGCGTCTACCAAAGACACCAACTACCACCATTGTGGTAAAACGGCCACCATCGTGGCAAATAAAACATTACCACATGGGGACATGAGCTCGAATCCAAACACGGGCACACAAGGTTTATGTCCGCCTACCTAATCAGGTTAGCGCACGGCCATAACCTTCCCTCTTTGGAGGCACCGGTGAGTGGCACGACAATAGATCGCATTAGGGCCTTCCCATAAAGGCAAAATGTCGCTGCACTGAAGAAGTTCGATTTGGTGGCACTATGACTCGATCCCATCGATGACGGAGGAGTTTTTTTAATATTAAGTCATATTATTATCTTCTCCATCATCATGAACATATTTAACATGATTGCAAAAATGAGCGTGCAACATACAAATGCATGGACAAAATGTCAAACTTCTCAAGTGCACAACTATAACATAAGGAACATGACATTTCCAAGTAATAGCATATCAACGGTTTATTACAATCATCATAGCATTTTATAATGATGTCACAGAAATAAAGTAGAGTAGTGACACTGCATTATCAATAACAACATTCTAATTAGCATTGCAAAAGATATCATGAAGCATAAGCATGCATGATAAACATAACAGAATAACTGCAGATGAAAATGATAAGGAACAACTATAACTACCCACACACATGAGGTGCAAGCAAAGTCAACATGCAAGTTCAAGGCTCATGATAAGAGGTTGGCTTGCGTGGCAGTCGATAAATACTCCGGGAAAAGTGTGGAATGACCGCGGAAAGAGTTGCCAGAAACAATTCTCTTCCAAAAGGGGCTGTTTACAGGAAAGGGAAAAATGGGCATTTTTAGAATGTGCAAACATCAAGAAAATGGTCCCGTCGAAAAGGGCTCGACAAACAAAGAAATTGAGCATTGGAATCACCTCATTCAGAGTTACGGGTAAAAAGATAAGGACGTTTAAAGCTCAGGGACTAGTCTATAAAAATACTTCTAAAAACAGGTCCCTGGTAGTTTAAACAGAACATGTCTTTTCTGCGAATACATTTTCCAAAGGGGAAAAACGTATTTCCAGCCGAAGAAGAGGAAGAATACGCTTTCAATGATTGAAAGCGCACTTTCCAGGAATACGCTGTCGCATAGGGAAAGCGAATTTTGTGAAAGGCGTCTCCACTTAATCCAGTCAGCGGTCCCGCCACGTCAGCGTGGAGACAATGACAGGAAAGGCCCACAGCAACATCTCCCTCCCCTGCCTGGTCCTTCTTCTCCATCGCGACGCCGTGGCAGAGGAGCGCCGCGGCTCTTGTCGGAGACTGGCGGCACGGGAGGGCCGGGCGATGCACGCTGGAACTCCGCCACTCCATGCTGCGCCCGTAGGTAGCAGCAGGGTGGCTCGGGGCGACCTGCCGCATCGGCGCCGCGGTCGGGGCACCCAGCCGGTGCTCGACATGGGAGAGGTGGCGCCAGTAGAGCTTCCCAACAGAACAGACGATGGCAGCGGCTTCATGAGCTCTTGGGGATGCCACGCATGAGGAAGAAAGAGAGTGGGAGGGCTTCAACCATGGACTAGCCGAGGGGAATTTGGGCGGCGTCCTTCGGCCATTGGAGCGGATGTGGAGATCCGAGGTGAGGGGGAGAGCTGCGAGTGGTTGGGGAGGGTTGTGGACTGCGAGGGGCTCGAGAGGGCTACTTATAGCCACGGGGAGAGCTCGGGAAGGAGGGGAGGAGGTGGCACACGGCACGCGACGTGTCCGTGCGTCGGCGAGGGGCGCAGTGTCAGCAGGCGCGACCAAGGTTCACGGGCAGCGGTGGGAAGGCGACGAGGAGGAAGCAGCTAAGCTGTAGAGCCTCATGGAGCAAGGCAACACCAAGGAGGCTCAGGGAGGAAGAAGATAGAGGAGGAAGGCGACGGTGCACACGAGCGCTCATTGTCCGGTCGTTGGCACGTCTCGCTGGAGAAGAAAACAAAGGGGGCGAGAGCACTAGAGGGAAGATGATGTCGAGGGGAACTGTAGGACATTAATGGCGAGGCCAGAGCCGGTCGGAGCAGCGCTGCTGACGAGAACAGTGCCTAGAACACCGTTTTGGGTTGGTTACACTTGTGGTCACCACGGACAAGGCGCGCTCTGGTTACACTCGTGGTCGCCAGACTTGCCTGCCTGCGGCCCACAGCGTGGCTCTGGGAGCGGGCCCGTATGACCCACCTTCACAAGCAAGGACTCAAGACCCTCGCGAGGGGCCAAGCCTCGCGAGGCGGACGACACAAGACCTCCTCAGGAGTGTCCTCACCAGGCTAGCTCACGAGGGGCAAAGAGATCAAGGCGAGGCAAACCTCGCGAGGTTCTGATGACGTGAGCCATGACGACCAAGGCCAGGTGGGCGCCAGCACGCACAGTGTTGTTGTTTCCTCTTTGGTCCTAAGGAAGCAGGCGCAGACGCGGAGTACCGAGGCATCAAGCAAAGGTTTCCATATCGGTGCAACGAGACCAAGACCAGCAGAGCGGCAAGACGGAGGTCATCGTGGAGCCCAGGACGACATCACCACCAGATCCTTTGGCAGGTGAAGACTGCTTTTGTCAGGATAAGCTATACTATCTGTCACCTTTCAAGTTGGTCGTTGTTGGCGCCCTTTCCGCTCAATATTTGCGGAGAGGACCAGGGCCTCTACAAATAGGACTAGCCAGCATCGTAGTTGGGGGTCGGGGGGCTCATCAAGAAGAGGATCGATCTGAACACCCACAAGTTCACCGATCACAATAACACCTCTCCTCAGGCGGCTGTTCTTCCCCTTGTACTATTTATCCTCAGCCCAAGAGGCAATCCACCACCACCACACTAGATTAGGGTATTACACCACAACGGTGGCCCGAACGAGTATAAATCTTGTGTCGTTTGTGCTGCAAGTTTGTCGAGTTAGTCTATGAGATCTTAGTGAAGCTAGGATGAAAATCGGTAGGGGGAGATCTCTGCGCGCACCCTAGTGTCTGAACCTTGAGGGTTTTGCCGGAACCCGTAATCTAGCACTCCCCTCAGCATGTCCATCCACTGTTGTGGCTTCGCCAGCTCCGGGTCGTTCCCTTCCTGGGCCTCGCTATCGCCCACCGTGTTGGTGCTCTCATCGTGGTGTGGTCAACATGGTCAAGTAATAGCAACCATCGCAAGAGGGATGTAAGTGGAGAGGCTGACAGTAGGGACACACAAAAGTAAGTGCCTCCTTATTTGCGAAAATAATTATTGCTCCTGCTGACAGCTGGGACCCATCATCTGTATCTTCGCACGGAAGGATATGCCTCCTTGCTATGCGAAAAAACTATTCTTCTCGATGACAGCTAGGACCAGGTAGATTTGGTGGCTGACATGTGGGCCTACCAAGCTAACGCGTACGTAGGGCTTTGTCAACTTAATCAACAAATGATTCTAGCAGCTGGACCGTTGGTTGTTAATCCAGTAACCGTGCTGCTTTTTAACCTCTGATCACTACAAAAAAATACACTTCCGTGATGATACATGTTTGTCACAGTAGGTTAGGTTTTCGGCCATGCATGTACATCCATGATGATTTTATGACAGAATCAAGATAGTCATACATGTGCTGTCGTAGAAGTGTTACATGACATTACCAAAATTATCATAATGGAAGTGTCCACTTCCATGACGATAAATCCCGCGTCATAGAAGTTCTTTCGTCAAGGGTGACCGACACGTGGCATCCACCGTAACGGGTCGCCGTTAAGCTATCGGGATTCGGTTTGAATCCGATAACCCATTAATAGCTGGGACCAATGAGGATTTTCCATGTGTATAATTACCATTGGCTATAGCAACCACGTGTCAACACCCGAAAAGGATAGATGTCAACCGCTCAATGGATAGGAGCCGCCTATGATACGTCGACATGTGCCAAGTCCCAAAAGCGGCCCATTTAGGTTAAAAAGGCTGGCCCAGTCAAAATTAGCGGCTTTGACCATTAACGGCCTACTTGCAGACGACCCATTCGCAGTTAAGGCCCGTACAACAATTGTCAAATCGGCCCATCAACAACTCATTCTAAACTTGTCATCATTGCGGCCCATGGTCACTTCTGGCCCGTTAACAGTCTGCTAAGTATTTGGGCCGAATTACGGCCCGGTGTGTTTCCGGCCTGTTAAAGGACCTCCTTCATTTGGGCCCATTTATTGGCCATTGAAACATTCGGCCCATAAACGACTGTGAAGGATTTGGGTCATATTCGGCCATGTCTGACATTCGGCCTATAAGAGGCCCACTGTAGATTTGGGCCACTTCCAGCCTGTTGTGATTTTCTACCTACTAACGTTGGATGAAATCCATGGGCCATTTGTAGGCCAATTTCACAGCAGGCCTATTAACGAACCATATAAAATAGATACTAACCATGCCCGACTAAACTTCTATCCTGTTAAAGGCCCATGTAGTAGGTCGGCGCATTTACGGCCCATCTGAATTCGGCCTATGAATGATCCGCATTGTAAATGGGCCACCACTAGCTAAGATACATTTCAGCCTGCTAATGACCAGTGGGTTATTTGGCACAATCAGGGCCCAATCTCACTTTCGGCCTATTAAAGGCCCATGTTATTTATGGGCTCGAGATATTTACACATGTTAACAGCCTATTGTTACTGAGGGCCCAAAATATGTGTAGGTCTGTTAAAGGCCCACTAGGGACACATGCCTACCAAAAATATGAAAGCTTATGTTGATTTAGGCCCAGGTATTTTTAGTGGGCTACATGCAAATTACGGCCCATAATCATTTTTATCCCAATTGGAATGGGCCTAACGAACCTTTCGGACGAATACATTACTAAGATAAACCTACACTATACAAAAATAGCGTCGTAATTTCTACATCCTTTGGCAGCACGATAAATGTTGTATCACAAAAAAATAAAATTCCAGCCACACAACAAAAGGCCTATTCGTAATGCCCAATATGCGACTATACCCCACACGTGTCGAGGCATGACTTGGGGCATAAGCGCATATTGGTATGGTCGCAAGAGTGGTTGTATCTCTATGCATCTCATGTACTCAATAGATAGAACACGAGCTTTGTCTTACAATCGCCACAACGTCACACAAATAGCATCAAGATAATACAATCATTCAAGATGACCACAGAGTCCGGCTACAGACGAAATCAAACGAATAAAAGACAACCACCCAAGCTAAGTCCCGATTAACCCTACTGGGCTCCACTACGGATCATTCGGAAAGGAAACATAGTAACGACCATGGTCTTCGTTGTACTCCCATTTGAGCTCAGTGGCATCTCCTGCATCAGACTCATCAGTACCTACAACTGTGGTTGTAGTATTTTGTGAGCCACGGGACTCAGCAATCTCAACCCCCTCTATAGCAAGAATATCAAAGCTTAAAGGTAAGGTATGGACATATGGTGGAGTTGCAGCAAGCACTAAGCATTGTATGGTGGCTAACTTACAAATGTAAGAATAAGATGAGAAGCTACGTAAATGATCACGGTCTAGTAATGATCAAGAAGTGATCCCGAAGTACTTACGTTCAAACATAACCCCACCGTGTCCTCTTACCGATCCTCGTTGAAAAGAGACCATCACGGTTACAAACACATTTGGTGTATTTTCAAGAGTTTGCTTCAAGTTCCCACAACCAGATATTGAAAACTCCCATCTGCCACATAACCGCGGGCACGGCTCCCAAAAGTTTAAGCCCTGTAGGGGTGTCCCAACTTAGCCCTTGACATGCTCATGATCCGCGGAGACAATCCTCCATCTCGGGACCCTCCGATCAGACTCGTAATCTTGGTGCACAGGACATTTTGACAATGGTAAAACAAAACTAGCAAGGCCTCCTGACATGCAGACACCCTAATAGTAGCCGCACGTATCTCGTCCCAGGCCATGATCGACCAAACTTCTGGTAGGCCAATCCAGAGTTGCCCCTGGCAGCCACCGGCGGTTGATAGGTTGGACCAACACTCATGAGGAGCACTGGCCCGGGTTGTTGATGAAGAATCCTCGGGTTAATTGCTACCTATGCTAATTTTAGTTGTTATTAGGAAAATGGTAAAACCAAGGTTGGCCTTTTCTGGAAGAGTTTTATTCAAAGCGAACTGTCAAGGTGGGCCCATAAACCCCCACCGTGTTAGGGACGCAAAATTCAAGGAACATAACACAAGTATGACGGAAACTAAGGCAGCAAGAGTGGAACAAAACACCGAGCAGAAGGCCAAGCCTTCCACCCTTTTACCAAGTATATAGATGCATTAATTAAATAACAGATATTGTGATATCCCAACATATCCATGTTCCATCATGGAACAACCTGCACTGCACCTGCAACTAGTAAGGCTATAAGAGGGGTTGAGCAAAAGTGGTAACATAGCCAAACAACGGTTTTGCTAGGAAGGTGGGTTAGAGGCTTTCATGGCAACATGGGACGCTATATAAAACAAGTGGTAGGTAGGGCGACATAGCAATAGAACGAACAAATAGAAAGCAAAGATAGAAGTGATATCAGGGGTAATGATCATCTTGCCTGCAATGTTTTCAGAGGTATCATATCCTTGCTCCTCGGAAACGTACTCCACAGGGTCCTCGTTCACGAATTCGTCTGCCAGCTCTACCCAAAGCAAGAACTCAAGCAACGGAACAACAATCAGTTATGGTGCAATGCGCAAGCAACATGATGCAAGACATGGCATGGAATGCAAGATATGATGTGCAATGCATATGGGTACTCCGGAAGGGGAAAAGATGAACATGGCACTAACTTGGCAAACCAAGCATGCCACTGGATAGATTGAGAGATTTTGGTTGAAATCCAATTAAAGATCACAAGGAACGGATGCACACAACTCAAACGGTGAGCAAAACAATAACAATGCAAAGCTGAGATTAACAACAACATGGCTCTTGAGATGCAACAAAAAAATATGGTACAACTGTCCAACATGATAACTAAAGGCATGGCAGTGAAGTACACGTAGAGCACTACAAGACATGAACACTAAGGTGCTGCTAGAAACCACTAGAACATGCTAAAAACATCATGGCAAGATTGCAATTGATAACAGGTTCACAGACTTAGTGAAATTCACTGAACATGGCAAAACAGATTTAGATAGAAGTGTTTAGGACTAGCAAACTGTATGCTACAGGAACATATTATAGCAAAAAAAGCATGGCACACTCCTACTAAATGCACTCAATAAAACTCCCTTACTGAACTTGCTCCCAAGATCTACAGAAAATTCATGGCATGGCAGAAAATAGTATCAATGCAAACAAGGCAAGTGATATGAACTGACCCAGACTTAGTAGAAATTCATGGCATGGAAGAAAACAACATCATGATAGCATGTTTACAACCTTGTGGCACTCTTCATAGTGCACTTCATCAGCAGGAGTTAGGACCGGAGCTGTGACGAGTTTCTCTTTGAGAGTATTGAAGGCAATATCACACTCAGGAGTCCAGGCGTACTTGAAATTCTTCTGGAGAAGGTTGGAGAGAGGCTTAGCTATTTTTGAGAAGTTCTCAACAAACCTTCTGCAATAACTTGCAAGCCCGATGAAACTACGAAGCTGCTTGACGTTCTGAGGAGGCTCCCAGTTCACAATTGCATAAACCTTCTCCGGGTTAACAGGAATGCCCTTGGCGGAGATGATGTGACCAAGTTAAAGAACTTCATCAAGCCAAAACTCACATTTGGAGAACTTTGTGTAGAATTGACACTCTCTAAGCTTGTCGAGCACTAATCGCAAAATGTTTAGCATGATCCTTTTTTATTCTTGGAGAACACCAGGATATCATCGAGATACACCAGGACTAATTCATTGGTGTAGGGGTTGAAGATGAAGTTCATCATACGAGAGAATGTAGGATGGGCATTGGCAAGCGCAAAAGACATGACAATATGTTCATAAGAACCAAAGCTCGTTCTGAATGCTATCTTTGGGATATCTTCTTCAGGAATGCGAATCTGGTGATACCGCATACGGAGGTCAAGCTTGGAAAACACCTTTGCACCTTTCTGCTGCTTGAATAACTCATTGATATTGGGAAGTGGATACTTATTCTTGATTGTCTTCTTGTTGAATGGGTGGTAATCGACGCAAAGTCATTCCATGCATCCTTTTTCTGGACAAAAAGAACACCACAACCCCAAGGAGATGAACTTGGTCTTATCAGACCAAGACATTCTTGTCCATCGAGCTGTTTCTTCAATTCTGTGAGCTCTTCTGGCCCAAGCTTGTATGGGCGCTTACAAACGGGTTATGTTCCGGGCTCAAGATCAAAAACGAACTCGACTGGCTGCTCAGGGGGCATACTCGAAAGCTCTTCTGGAAAGACATCTTGATACTCACAAACAACTGGAATCTGAGAAATAGCGTTGATCTCGCCTTTCTCATTGAGAGAGAACAACCGAATGGTGTCATCACGAGCCGCAAAGATAATCACATCTTCGAACAGATGAGTCAATTTAATCTCCTTAGCAGCACAATCAAGAAGAGCCTTGGGCTTAGAAAGCCAATCCATGTCAAGGATAAGATCAATGTCGGAATTGCCGAGAATAATTGGAGAAGCCGGAAAAGAATAACCGTTCATCTTCAGGGAGACATATAGAACCATGTAGTGAGAATTCATTTGCAAGCCCAACGAAACCACAATTAAAGACCTAGGCAGGTCTTGGAACAAATACTCATGTTTGATGCAAAAGGTCTTGAGATGAAACAATGCGATGCACCCGTATCGAATAATACTTTTGCACGAATGTCATCCACTAAGAGATTACCCATGATCACTTCTGAAGAGTCATCTACTTGAGCTAAATTCATCATGTTCACCTTTGCATACTTTGGGTTGTGCTTGACAATTGCATTACTTGCTGACCAGACCAGAGGATGAGGCGAAGGCGCCTCAGGTGCTCTTGTTGGAGTAATGCCCTTTCAAACGTCACTTGTGACAAGTGACGTTTGAAAGTGGATGAAAAGGTGGAGGAGGAGGACCTCCTGTCCTTGGAGCCTGAGACTGAGACTTGTTTTGATAGCTTGGGTTGGGTGCGTGGGAAGATCCATGACCACCTGGGTGCTTCTGCTGATAAGGTGGACGAAATGGAGGAGGTGGAGGGAGCCAGAACTTTTGTTGCTTTGAGGCCACTTGAGAGGAAGAAGATGAGTGAACTGCATCCTTGCCCCTCTTCTTTGAAGCCTCACACTTGAGCTGGGCTACCTCTTGCTTGAGAGCCATGTTATAGAACTGATCATACTGAGTAGGCTCAACAAGAACAAGAGCTAGCTGAAGGTCCTCTCTGAGGCCACCCCTAAAGTAGTAGATCAGTCTCTTTTCATCGGGAACATCTGGCCTTGCGTAGCGAGCAAGATTCTGAAACTTGACATTGTATTGATAGATGAACATGCTTCCTTGCTTCAGATTGCGGAATTGCAAACGCATGTTCTCGAAAACACTTGTTGGAATGTGATGAGCTCAAAAGTCCCAGTAGAAGTCAGTCCAGGTAATCACTCGACCCCCTCTAGAGTCTTTGTACTGCTGATACCAATCTGTTGCTTGGTCCTTGGGCGGGAAACAAGTGAACTTTATGTAGTCCTCAGGCCTGACATTGATGCATTCAAAATGCTTGTTGATTTCCACAAGCCAATCATTAGCGTCCATGACCTCAACACAAGCGCTGAACGTCTTCCACTCATTTGCGAGGAACTGATTGAGTGTGGCAAACTGAAGCTGATTGTTGAATTGCCCTTGAACTTGATTTCCTTGGTTGCCTTGGCCTTGGTTCAACTCTTGTAAGAGTTGAAGAAGCATCTGTGTATTGGCATTGGTGTCCGCCATCACAGCTTGCCATGCCTCTGGAGGCGGAGGGGTGGCGAAGGTGGAGCATTCCACTGCTCTCTGTCGTTACTGTCCGAGTTCAGACATGTTGGAGGAGCCATCCTGAAGAAGATGACATCCGTTAGAACCACCATAGAAATCATAGACAAGCTGAATCAAAGGCTGGATATTTGCAATGTAGTCTTCACAATTAAAATCCTAATAGAGATTGAACGAATGCATTCCAAAGTTAATATGATACGACCATTCGAATGGGAAGAAACATTGAAGGAGGTTTAAGAATAAAACAACAAGGTAACAACTGGAACCAATATATGGTAAAGATTCCCCAACCTCATACCAAATATCTTTCGAAAAGATAACTAAGAGCTACTAGAATTCCCACCTATTTAACTCCCGAAACTTTTTGGTTATGCAATTCGGTGTTGGGGATACAAGGAGGCACAGATATCTCAGACAACTAACAAGCCCTATGCTCCACCTGTATCCTTCTGTCAACACATAACCAAGACACCTCCGGAAATCGTGTACCTCAGACCTTCGAAAAGCATCCGCTATACTAGTTGTGGAAATACTCCCAAACACCCTTCCCAGTACTGGGTGCCATCGAGGTTATCTCACCACTAACACACATAGAAGAGTTTTCGCTGTCGGCGACCTCTGGTATACCGGAACTGCAACGATTCAACTATGACGACAACATCTCGGAGCTCAACTCCCTGGGACACTGCCACAACCCCTAAATGTCAGGAGGCACCAAGAACAATGTTCTCGTCACAATAATATCGGAACGATCCCAAGATACCCGCGTGATCCTAAAACAAAATTTTAGTGAAAAAGAGGAGAGTGATGTCAAAACATCTACGTCGGGAGTCCTCACTAGAGCGACGAAGGGGATACGGAGTAAAAAGAATCCTACTCTTTGATATATATATATATACACATATCTAACACTCAAAATGGTTTTTCTTCTCGACTCAACAACATTAACGGTTCCATCAAGCAAGGGATCCTAAGTCGGGATGGCTCTAATTACCAACTTCTAACGCCCAATATGTGACTATACTCCACACATGTCGAGGCACGACTTGGGGCAAAAGTGCATATGGGTATGGTCACAAGAGTGGTTGTATCTTTGCCCATCTCATGTACTGAATTGATAGTATACGAGCTTTGGCTTACAATCACCACAATCTCACACAAATAGCATCAAGATAATACAATCATTCAAGATGAACACAAAGTCTGGCTATGGACAAAATCAAACGAATAAATGACAACCACCCAAGCTAAGTCCCGATCCACCCTACTGGGCTCCACTATGCATCATCCGGAAAGGAAACATAGTAGCGGCCATGGTCTTCGTCGAACACCCACTTGATCCCAGTGGGAGCACTTGCATGAGAATCATCGGTACCTGCAACAGTGGTTGTAGTATTCTGTGCGCCACAGGGAGTCAGCAATCTCAACCCCCTCGGTAGCAAGACTATCAAAGATTAAAGGTAAGGTATGGACATATGGTGGAGTTGCAGCAAGCACTAAGCATTGTATTGTGGCTAACTTACGAATGTAAGAATAATATGAGAAGCTACGCAAACGATCGCGGTCTACTAATGATCAAGAAGTGATCTTGAAGTACTTACGTCCAAACATAACCCCACCGTGTCCTCTTCCCGAACCTCGTCGAAAAGAGACCATCACGGTTACACACGCGGTTGGTTTATTTTAGAGAGTTTGCTTCAAGTTCACTACAATCAGATATTAAAAACTCCCATCTGCCACATAACCACGGGCATGACACTCAAAAGTTTACACCCTGCAAGGGTGTACCAACTTAGCCCATGACAAGCTCACGATCTGCGGAGATAATCCTCCATCTCGGGACCCTCCGTTCAGACACGGAATCCTGGTGCACAAGACATCGACAATGGTAAAATAAAAGCAGCAAGACCTCTCGACATGCGGACACCTTGATAGTAGCCATGCGTATCTTGTTCAGGCCACGATCGGATTGTCCAAACTTCCGGTAGGCCAATCTAGAGTTGCCCCTGGCAGTCAGCGGCGATTGACATGTTGGACCAACACACATGAGGAGCAATGGCCCAGGTTATTGATTAAGAATAATCTGGTTAATTACTCCCTATGCAAATTTTAGTTGTTATTGGGCAAATGGTAAAACCAAGATTGGGCCTTGCTGGAACAGTTTTATTCAAAGCGAACTGTCAACGGGGGCCCATAAACCCCCACCGTGTTGGGGGCACAAAATTCAAGGAACATAACACCGGTATGACGGAAACTAAGGCGGCAAGAATGGAACAAAACCCCAAACAAAACGCCAAGCCTTCCACCCTTTACCAAGTATATAGATGCATTAATTAAATAAGAGACATTATGATATCCCAACATATCTATGTTCCAACATGTAACAACCTCCACTACACCTGCAACTAGCAACGCTATAAGATGGGCTGAGCAAAAGCGGTAACATAGCCAAACAACGGTTTGCTAGGAAGGTGGGTTAGAGGCTTTCATGGTAACATGGGAGGCTGTATAATACAAGTGGTAGGTAGGACGACATAGCGATAGAACGAACAACTAGCAAGCAACGATAGAAGTCATATCGGGGGTAATGATAATTTTGCCTGCAATATTTTCAGAGGTATTGAATCCTTGCTCCTTGGAAACATACTCGATAGGGTCCTCATTCACGAATTCGTCTCCCGGCTCTACCCAAAGAAAGAACGCAAGCAACGGAACAACAATCAATCACGGTGCAATGCACAAGCAACATGATGCAATACATGGCATGGAATGGAAGATATGATGTGCAATGCATATGGGTACTTCGGAAGGGGAAAAGATGATCATGGCACTAACTTGGCAAACCAAGCATGTCACTGGATAGATTGGGAGATTTTGGTTGAATTCCAATTAAAGATCACAAGGAACGGATGCACACAACTCAAACCGTGAGCAAAACAATAACAATGCAAAGTTGAAATTAACAGCAACATGGCACTGGAGATGCAACAAAAAATATGCTACATCACTCGAACATGATAACTAAAGGCATGGCAGTGAAGTATAGGTAGAGCACTACAAAACATGAACACTGAGGTACTGCTAGAAACCATTAGAACATGCTCAAAACATCATGGCAAGATTGCAATTTATAACAGGTTCACAGACTTAGTGAAATTCACTAAACATGGCAAAACAAATTCACATAGTAGTGTTTAGGACTAGCAAACTATATGCTATAGGAATATATTATAGCAAAAAAAGAGCATGGCATACTACTACTAAATGCACTCAATAAAACTCCCTTACTGAACTTGCTCCAAAGATCTACATAAATTGTGATAGCATCAATGCAAACATGGCAAGTGATATGAACTGACCTAGACTTAGTAGAATTTCATGGCATGGTAGAAAACAACATCATGATAGCATGTTTTCAAGCTTGTGGCACTTCATGGCATGGAATAAAATGTAGCATGAAGTAGACATGAAAAAGAAGCTACACATGTGCTAAACAATCAAAAAAACAACAACATAATGTAATATGGCATGTGTGCAAACTTGCTCAGATGAAATATGTTGGGGTCTCTATAGAAAAATCCCCACAATTACACAAATATGCAATCTGCCTAAAATAGATATTACAGAAATGGCATTTTCCATAATTGGAATGGTCCAGAAAGGGACTTGCCCAAAAAGGAAAGATTCCATCTGCTCGAAACGGAATATACTCTGCAGTAAAAACAAAAGGAAAAGAATCAGAGGGGGAGAGGCTGATGTGTGGGACCTAGTCGTCTGCATGTATGACAGGTGGGTCCCGTAGGGTCCCACATGGCGGTGACTCGCAGCGGCCTCCAAAACAGAGGAATGAGGGGAGCTGATGGTGGTGATGTGGCGTGGTTGTGAGGCTCAACGGAGTTGCCTCCAGTGCCTAACGGAGCAGCGGAAGGGCGCAACACAACTGCGGGAAGATCCCGCACACCCGCCTGCCACGCTCAGCACCGAACGACAACGGGAACGTCGCCAGTGACGAGGTGATAGAGACAGCAACGGCGGAGGCGAACATGACTGCGAGGGACAAGACGAGAAGCTGCGTGCACTGAACGGCACACGCGGTACGGCGAATACGGCGAACACGCACAGATGGTCTACGGTGGTTGGAGCACTCGCCAGCAGCGAGGTCCGATAGCGATGGGTACGGCCGCTCATCGCGATCGCGCTAAGAGCATGAAAAAGAGGGGGGAAAGGCATGGGGTGAAGCGGATGCTCACCAAACCACGCTTGCGTGCTAGGATCAGTGAGAGGAGGATGGCGACGACGATGGTGGCGCTCGAACAGTCGCAGTGGCCGGAGATGAAGAAGAAGCCGAAGTCGACGCTGCAGGGGGCTCTGGCTCCACGTAGTTGATGTCGGGGGTGTAGTCGATGACGGGGAAGAAGATGGACATGTTCGCGGTGTTTGCATCCTATGGAGAGCACGCCAGCGATGAGGACGTTCTCTTAGATGCGCTCGGGGAAAGTTTGGGCGGTAGATCTGGTGGTATCTCACCTGGCGGCGGCGGTGAGAGGGAAGAGGTGAACCCTAGGGGGTTGGTGGACATGGAGAGGGGGTTTAGAAGGGGCCAGGGCGAGCGGGTGGAGCACGGCGACGCGCTCGGCAATGTCATGTGCTTGCGCGGCAAGGGGGACCGATGAATGGGAAAGGTGGGTGCGGGCTACAGGGGCTCGCTGACTGGTGGGGCCCGGGGCGTCACGTGTCAGCGAAGCACGGGGGTATGCAGGTGTGCAGGTGAGAAAGGGGAAGAGGGGCGCACGCTGGGCTGGCTGGTGCGCGAGGCTAGTTGGGCCGCGCTGGGAGGCCGAGGCCTAGGTAGGCTGCTGCTGGCAGGCTGCCGCTCCTTTTCATTTTATTTAAATTTCTTCAAATAGAAACTAAAATGAAAAGGCTAGGAACCTAGGAGAAGAACTTTGTAGATATAAAAATATCCTCAAGCTCCAGGAATTATGATCTATTTGATAAAATTGGTTTGGACATTTTTAGAGGTAGAAAATAAAACAAGTTTGGATATAATTCAAACTTGAGGCATTTTTTAACCTAACCGAAACAACTAAAAATAGGCTGGAATTTTACAGAGAGGTTTTGGGCGTGGATCAAGATTGGTGGGGAGATATTGAACATTAATGTAGAAAGGAAAAGTGGCACATGCAAATAAAAAGGAAGGAGGAAATGAGGGGTGATGATGAAAGATTCATGCATGAAACATGCAACAACATAACATGTATGAAAACACACCATGCACATGATGACGATGGAATGCAAGATGACATGAGATGAAATGCATGATATGAACAAAAATGCAAAACGAGAAAACCCAACCACGGATGATTTAATATAGCAATGCCGAAAATGGCAAGAGTTGGAGGTACAATTATGGAATGTTACATCCGGGATGTTACACTGTTGGCAAAAAGTTTACAGTCCTTGCAATTAAAAGCACTATTAGATGTACATAAGCACATACCATTTGACCTGGGGGCTAATGTTTCAGGGTGTAGAATCTGATGGAGCAGCATGATCATCCCCTCTTTTTCCAGCATTGCTCTTGAAGAACAAAGCAAATGTCTGATACTCTGGTTTAAAACCATTCATATCCAATGTAGTCAGAGTCGGGATTCGGAGTCAGATCGATTTTCCTTAGACAGAATCGAATCGTAGTATCGAGTCGTGGAATCAAGGATTCTACTAGATTTACTCAAATAAGATATTTTGTATCCACGAAAGAAATTTATATGGGTTCTATAGAGTTTTGACACTAAATATAGAGCAAAGACATCCACATCAATGCTAGTTCTATTCCACTTCTTTTATGGCTAACCTACTATTAGATTGGATGTATGGAACATATATAAGGAAAATATATAGAACATTGAAATCTTTGATGCATGATATTTACTTACAGGTTTTTTAGAATATGTGAATAGCCGATCACTTGTATATCCGCCCTAAAGTGCTGAACCTTGGAGGGTCTTACTTTGCTTCTCAGATCAATCTTGACGCATCCTGCTTCCCACACCAATTCCATTTGTCGACAAGTCTGATCCTCAATTTTGATCTAGGTTTTGAGAGCCAGATCAAAGGTGTCGGCGGCTGAGCATTTGGGCTTGGTAGGGGAATAAAGGGCCATGAGGCATGTGAAAATGGTTTGGATGATGGCATACTATTGTGGTACAACTAAACAAACGACTTAGATAAATTAGTAAAATCGGACATAGTCCATAGCATTGTCGGGATTCTATAGTTTTGTACACGATTCTATGATTTAGATCGCGAGTCAACATGGATTCTACTTGATCCGGATTCATAGTGGGACTTGGATCTACATGGTTCCGTAGGATCGTGAAGTCGTAGGATTCTAGGAGTCGAGTCGGGATTCTGACTACCTTGTTCTTATCTTGACGACATTTGTCAACCACTATTCTTGTTTCAGAAATGACATCCATTAGGAATTGGACTTGTGTCTGGAGCACAAATATATCACTCTATCTAGCTGGAAAATTTTGTTTAGTAGGCGATTTGGACGAGTTTACCTTAACAACCAACCCAGAATTATACTGTTAGTGGAGAGATACTGACGCACTACAGGAAGGTGTTTCTTGCACTGTTAGTGGAGAGATATTGACACACTACAACAAGAGGTGACATTGTGCCTGTGGTAGCCTTGTCACCTTCCGGTGGTTGTGGTTGTTCAATCATTTGTTCCATAGCTTGCTGAAAGTTTGAACTTGTAGATTAGTGTACCAGATAAGTTACTAATGAGACAAAAACAAACAAAGTAGGTTTCACGTTATACATTACTTATTTTGGTTAACTACCGTAATACACTAGCATGTATTGTAGTACCAACTACATAGTAAAATCACTTTCGGAACAAATGTCCATGTAGCATGCATACTGTATTGTCTATTTCCTCAAATTCGTTGACATGTAAGGATAAAGAGACATGGTTTAAAGTAGGATGAGCATAGTATGACATCATTCATATCATGGGTAAACAGATATAAAACAAATAGGCTATTGTATCATTGTTGTGTGGGCACGTGAACATCATAACTAGATTAGAGATCAAGACCAAATGACTATCCTTCATCTCTTTTAAACTGTGTAAGGTGAAATGATACGTTAAGACAACTGTGTATAAAAGTGAACAGAGTAACTGATATTGGCTGCAAACCAAGCAGTTAAATGAACACGTCATAGTAACAAGCATTTCAAAAGAAGGAGTAGTAGGGACTTACAACAGCGGCTTGAACTGGTGTGCTCATACCCTTCATCTTGCAGGTGTGGCAATCCTTGAAGATTTGCACTGCATTCGGTTAAGGTTCTTTTGGTCCACGCGGGCTTTAATTTCCTCTGTATTAGGAACAAGTCAATATAGATATGATAACATGGCACAGAAAAAAGATGGAAGTGGAAGCTATTTACAAGAGCCTCGCAGTGTGCAATATAGCTACGAGATCATGTTGCCTACTGGAATTTCACTTTTTTAGAACGGTTGGTCTTGTTCTTCAAACAGATAGCCTAGAATAAAATATTGTCGTAGGGCACATACGTAAATACAAGTTCGATATGTGATCTGATCAAACTCATATACTGTACCCGATTCTTTGGATTAGACCAGTGTTTAACAAGGGTTGTCCAGTCTTCATCTGTAATATATTCCACTAGAGATGTTTGGGCCATTTAATTGTTAGCCTTGCCTTCAAAGTGAGTTTTTCTAAGGTGATACCGATATTGTCGCAGAGCAGACTAAAAAACATGAGTGCATGCTTGTTTAGTTGCATCATCTTTGGGATCCAACTTGAACCTCATTTGTTGAAAAAAGAATGTGAGTCTTATTAGGAGGAAGCTAGAAAGTATGGGACAAAGCAAGACAATATTACAAATTGCGATGAATAACATTACTTATGGATAAATGGTCGAGGAAGGTGTTAAACTCGGTATCGTCTTTCTCATTCCTGTACTGTATCCACGATGGGAGGATATGCGCATGACACCTAACAGCAACGGCTGCCTTTGATACTAACTTGGTTGACTCTGTAGCATCATGTGGCCTTTTTCAACCTACCTCAAAATGGATCTCCATTCTTTCTCCTTCAAATTTTGTTAATCTGTCAAGCATTATCCCTGATGTCTGTTTCTTCTTGCGTTGTGGTGCTAGTTCAACAACAAATATGGAAAGTGTTAGTGCACATCAAATTGTGAGAGTACATATAAAGGAGCATGCAACTGCAACTTGACTCGGTCAGGTACCATCTTGGTGTTGATGCTCATGAGGTTCATCTGATTTTGCCAAGTCATGTTGTGCCAGCAGTGCTTCGGAAGTAGTGTTAGGTGTGAAGACAGCTTGGGAACTGGCTAGTTGTGGAGCAAACGAACGAGTAACTCGTTGAGATACCGGTACAGTTGAAGCGGATGCTGCAGCTGGTGAAGCAGGTGATACTGTGTTTGTAGATTTAGCCGGTGGACTTGGACCTTCTACTGCACTATAAGTACTAGTAGAATCTCGAGGGCAGATCGTTTTCCATTACACCCAACGAGTAACACCATTCCCTACTATATTGTTTTCCTTGCCCTTTTTTGACTTTTCCATGTCAAGCCGTACACACAACACAAAAGAATAAAATCGCTCTTTAGAACTCACTGATGCATGATATAGAGAAGCAATACTTTGATGTAAGACAACCGTATGAGGATGGAATATGTAAGAAAAAATAGGATGCTATGAAATATTCACAACTAACTTTTGTAAAGTAAGAAGAAGGATTTTCAAGAAAATAGAAGTAATGCAAGCTAGACACCATATGAAGGATGCAACCAATATCACTCTGCCAAGTTAAAAGTGTCTTGTCATAAGTGACATTTCAAAAAATTAGAAGAAGTACAACCTAGAAATCAATGCAAGATTCAACCATTATCAAACTGCCATGTTAAAAGCGTCCAATCATGAGTGACTGATGTGGGATACACAATAGCAGTACGTTGATGGAAGAACATGGTATGATAGATAGATATAGTGTATTCTATACACAGAAAGGCATGTCATATGCACATGTATAACGTATAAACTCAGCAGGTGCAATTTAATCAAAATAGAAGAAATACATGCTAGACAATATATGCAACATGAAACCAATTATCACACTGTCAACCTAGAGCAAGCACCTGCGATGGTGGAGTACAGGAGATGAACTCGTCATGTAGACTTGGGACTTCAACTACATTAGTAGTAGCAATGGCAAATCTAGAGAGTCTATGTTTGCATCGGTCCGGAGGACTACCAACATCCCCTAACTTACTCTTTTCCTTTCTCTTTTCTGATATTTCCTTATGAAGTCAAAACCACAAGAAGATGAATAAAATTAGCTCTGCATAACTGGTTGATGCATGATACAGACGAACACTACTTTGATGTAAGGCAAGCGCAGGATAGGAGGATGGAATATATACAAAAAAAGACAACATTGCATATTCACACGTACAATATGAGGATGGAATATGTATGAAAACAGTAAGCAGAAGGCATTTCAAAAAAATAGAAGAAATGAAAGCTAGGCACCATATGAACATGCAACCAATATCACTCTATCAGGTAAAAAGTGTCTCGTTGTAAGTGTAATTTTAAGAAATTAGAAGCAGTACAAGCTAGAAGACAATGCAAGATGCAACCTACATCACACTCCCAAGTTAAATGTGTCTTATGGGTAAGTGATTGTTGCAGGTATAAGTTGTAAACTACGCATATGCAATTCAACAAAATTAGAAGCAATACAAACTAGACACCATACGGAACACACAACCACATATAACAGTTCCAAGTTAGAGCAAGCACCTGTGATGGTGGATTATGGGGGATGTGCTCATCATGTACATAGCTACATTGACTGTCCAGCCTTGTGTTGTCATCCGGATCTTGTTGAGAGGATGCTGGAGTAGAATCTGTAGAGACCCACTGTTTGAGTTGCTTCGCAGGACCACCATCATCCACTGCCGTACTAATTTCCTTCAGCTGTATTGATTTTGCATTTTGAAGTCAAACCGATAAGGAAAAGGAACAAAGTTCGCTCTTCAGAACTCATTCATGCATGATACTGACGAACACTACTCGGATGAAAGGCAAACTCATGATACAAGGATGGAATATGTACGAAAAACAGGACGGCGTGACATATTCACACCTATGATGTGGTAACTAAGCAGAAGGCATTTCAACAAATTAGAAGCACTGCAAGCTAGACACCATATGAAAGATGCAACCAATATCACTCTGCCAAGTTCAAATTGTTTGGCGTTTCAACAAATTAGAAGTAGTACATGCTAGAAATCATATGCAAGACGCAAACAATATCAAAGTGGCGACATAAAGGTGCCATATCATAAGTGACTGATGCAGGACATGCAAGAACAGTAGGCTGATGTAAGAACATGGTGTGATCTGATATAGTATGTTCTATAAACAGGAACACGTGTCATATTCACATGCATTATGTGTGAAGTAAGCATATGCAATTCAACAAAAGTCAGAAGCAATATAGGATACACATCATATGCAACATGCAACCACATATGATAGTGCCAAGTTAGAGCAAACACCTGTGATGGTGGAGTAGTAGAGATGTGCTCATCATCTACACAGCTATGTTGACTGTCTAGCCTTGTGTTGTCTTGTGAATCTTGTTGGGAGGATGGCTGAGTAGAATCTGTAAAGACCCTCCATTTTAGTTGCTCAGAAGGACCACCATCATCCAATGCCTTACCAATTTCCTTCTGCTTTATTTATTTTGTATTGTGAGGTTAAACCGACAAGAAAAAAGGAATAGAATTCGCTCTTCAGAACTCATTCATGCATTATACCAATGAACACTACTCTGATGAAAGGCGAAGTCATGATACGGGGATGGAATATGTAAGAAAAACTGGACGACTTGAGATATTCACACCTATGATGTGGTAACTAAGTAGAAGGCACTTCAATAAATTAGAAGCACTGCAAGCTAGACACCATATGGAAGGTGCAAGCAATATCATTCGGCCAAGTTAAAACTGTCTCGTCATAGGTGGCGTTCTTCAAACTAGAAGCACTACATGGTAGAAGTCATATTCAAGACCCAAAGCAATATCTCACTGTCAACTTTAAGGTGTCCCATCATAAGTGACTGATGCAGGATACATAACAAGAGTAGTTTCATGTAAGAACATGGTCTGATAGACAGATATAGTATGTACCAAAATTAGGAAGGCATGTCATATCCACACATATCATTTGTAAGCTAAGTAGACGCAGTTTACACTAACTTGAAGCAATACAAACTAGACACCATATGCAACATGCAACCAGATATCACACTACCAAGTTAGAGCAAGTACCTTGGATGGTGGAGTAGGGGAGTGGAGACTTGGAACTTGTAATGCACTAGCAGTATGAGGAGAATCCATACAGATGCTCCATTTATGTTGTTGCAGAGGACCACCATCATCGCCTTCCTTACTCTTTTCCTTCCTCTTTTTTGATTTTGCCTTGTCAAGTCAAACCCACAAGAAAAAGGAATAAAATTTTCTCTTCAGAACTCATTGATGCATGATACTGACAAACACTAATTTCATGTAAGGCAGCCGCATGATAGGAAGATGGAATATGTATGAAAAACAGGACGACATGACATATTGACATGTATGATGTATAATGTGTAAACTAAGCACAATGTGTTTGAACTAGTTAGAAGCTATGCAAGCTATAAACCACATGAAAGATGAAACCAATAGCACTCTGCCAAACTAAAAGGGTGGCCTCATAAATGTATTTGACCAAATTAGAACCAATACATGGCAATAGGCTAGAAATAATATGCAATATGCAGCGAATAAAGGTGTCTCGTCATATGTAATTGATACAGGATACAAAAGAGAGGTAGTTCATGTAAGAACATGGTTAACAGATAGATCTAGTACGTACCAAAAATAGGAAGACATCACTAGAAAAAAAATGCACTTCCGTGATGATACGTGTTGGTCACACTAGGTGAGGTTTTCTGTCATGCATGTACATCCATGACGATTTTATGAAAGAAGCAAGATAGTCATACATGTGCTGTCATAGAAGTGTTCCATCACATTACCAAAATTATCATCACAAAAGTGTCCACTTCCATGACGATAAATCCCGCGTCATAGAAGTGCTTTCGTCAAGGGTGACTGACACGTGGCATCCAGCGTAACGGGTCGCCGTTAAGCTATTGGGTCCGATTTTCGATCCGTTAACCCGCTAACAGCCACGACCAGTGTCGATTTTCCATGTGTAAAACTTTCATTGGCCGACGGAACCATGTGCCAGCGCCGTGTTGGCAAAGGTGTCACTCATCCAATGGGCGAGATGCGCCTATGATATGTTGACATGTGGACAACCCAAAAGTGGCCCAGAAAGGTTAAATGGGCCGGCCCAACTAAAGGCCCGCCAGATTTTGTAGACCATAATGGGCTAGCCCAGCTAAAGGCCCACGAGATTTCGCAGACCATAATGGGCCGGCCCAGCTAAAGGCCCACAAGATTTTGAGCACACTTGTGGGCGGGCTCGGTAACACGCTGCCATGTTTTGGGCCAAATGTCGGCCTATATTTGATCCGGTCCATTAACAGTCTGCCACATTCCGGGCCTAATAAAGGCCCATATGAGATCCGTCCCATTAATAGCCTACCATGTTCTGGGCCAAATTACGCCCAGATCAGATCCTTCCCCTTAAGAGGATTTGGGCTAAATTATGGCCCATATTAGATTCGGCCCGTCAACTGGACGCTATGCTTTGGGGCCCACTTGCTAAAGGCTCATGTAGTAATTCGGCCTGATATTAGTTTCGGCCTATTAAAGGCTCGTTTAACATTTCGGCCCTATATTTATTTCGGCCTATTAAAAACCCGTCATATAGTTAGGCCTAACTATGGCCCGGCTTGCATCCGGCCTGCTCATAGCCGATAATCTGATTGGGCCAAACAAGGACCGCAACCATTTTGGCCTGTTAAGGGCCCATGATGTGATTGGCACAATCATGGGCTGGGCTCTATTTTGGCCAACTGTCCGCCCATGAGCTGTTCGGCATGTTTCAGGCCCAACCTACTTTTCAGCCTCCTAAAAGCCCATTGACTTTTCTTGCAAAAATAGGTTGGCGGTTTACTCAGCCTATTAAAGGATTGAATCTACTAGTGGGCCGGTTTACATTTAGGCCTGTTAACGAACCAAGATGACTGGGCCCATGATGCGGATCATACATAGTGATTTGCATGACGGCCCGATTTTGTACCGTAACTTTATAGTTTGGCCGGTTTACTACGAAGACATGATATATATACAGTAAAATAGCTACAACATCGTGAATAATAAAAACCCTAGACTATGCAATAAAGAAATTATGGCATATTACATCCACTAGGCATGAAAGTTCGCCACTATGATAATAATGCACAAGCAGACAACAGATTAAATACACTAGCCATCAAAGATCGCCGCCAGTGCAAATAAACACACCGACAAAATAATATACAAAACCGACAGCACTTCAATAGAGTTCAAGAAAGGTTAGCCCTGCTCAGGACCTGCAGCGCAAGCAGTTGAGCAAGCTGATGAGACAACGCTTCTTGACACTTCTATCCTCCTCACTATGAAAGATAAACAAGCAGGTAGATGACATGTTTTGCACATATAAGTATTAGTGCTGACAATTTATCAAATTTCTTACTGATGAATAATGTGACACAGTTTAAAATAGCATTAACAAGATATGGTATTGTTCAGGTTAAGACATGGCAGGAAATGACATTGTGAAGGAGTTGGCAGCTTCATGATACAACTGGATTACAGATCAAGAACTCATAAGTATTAATGGTTAGTGTGCTGTCAATTTATCCCATTTCAGATTGTCAAATAAAGAGGCGGTTTAAATAATAGTAGAATGATACGATAGTGCTCATAGTTAAGAATTTGCAGAATATGAGATTGTGTTGTAGTGGGTAGGTTCACCACACCATTGGATTACGGATCAAGAACACCTCCGTATAGTTTAATTTACATGGTATGAAGAAGGAACTTGGTTGTACAACTGAAAACTTAAATTGAGAAGGACAAACTTTTGTTTATGAACTATATAATAAACTTTCAACATGCAATATGATGCAAACAATAAAAACAAACAGCTGTTGCAGTCATGCCTAACCAAATATACACAAAAATGTTTGAAGGCATGAGAAAGACAAACTTACATTATTGGTGAAGACAAGCTCTATAAAGCCCTTGTCCATGCTGGTGGGGGGGGCAATTCAAGAATCTTCTTCATAAGCATTGCCTTTATTCCACATTTTGTTAAGAGTAAATATAGTTGTGATAATATAAGAAAAATGGAGAATATTTAAGATAAGATCAAGAGTGATGCTACATAGCCAAGTAGCTATAAATGTAAGTAAAGTGATACAGGCAAAAGGTACAACCAAGAGCAATGCAGAGCTAAACTTCTTCAGTACCATTGGTGTTATCCAACCTTATGGCAAGAGTAAACATAGATCTGATGTGTAGAAAATGGAGGGCAAAGAAAATAAGTTGTAGTGTGATGGTACATCAACAACTAGCTGTCAATATAAGTACACTGATAAAGGACAGTAGGTACTTACAAGAACAATGCAGAGCTAAAAAATTTCATTGGCATTGGATATATTCTACACTAACTTAACCATTCGTACAGATGAGATAATTTGGAGTGAATAGTTGATAAGCAAGCTATCCTGCATACTGCTGTCACATAATGAACCAGGAATGAATGCAAGTACAGTGATACAAGACAACAGGTACTAACAAGAGCAAAGCAGCGGGCAGCATATTTACGATATCTTGTCGTCCTTTTCAAACCGGAATTCTTCTTCAAGCATATTTCCCGCAAAAGAGATCCGTAAGGCACATGCGGGAAAGTAGAAGTTCAAATTGTCATGTGATATCATAGACAATAACCTGGGAACGAGACTAGTGCATAACAAGGTTTTCCATTCAATGTCTTCTAAATTTAGCATAGGAGACTTCACCGGAAATTCGTTTATAGACTTGCCATCAAAGTTTGATTTCCTCAGGTAACACCGATACTGCTGCAAAGCTTCCTTGAAAAGCGCAAGAAAGCTTTGCTCGTCATGACTATCCAGATTGATCCTCGCCTACTTACAACAATGTTATGTAAATCATTAATGTGTTCAATCATCAGAAAAGAGGAAAATAATCACCATGAATAATAGCACTTACACATAAGTGGGACAAGAAGATGTGAAAATGGTGTTTGTCTTCACTATAATCTTCCCATGATGGGAATATATGCATGTAGTCCCTAACAACATTGAAAGCATTGTCTTTTAAACTGGGAATCTGCAGGAACTGGTCATCTCTGTAGTTGGGATATGTCTTCGGCCGGTGGACTTTCTATACTTTTTGCTGGAGTGGCATTTTTCTATGGTACGACTGTTGCTATGGCAACTGAAACCGGCATACCTTTTGCTGGAGTGCAGGTCCTGTGTGGTGGGGCTAGTGGTGTGGCCAGTGAAGTATGGGTACAGTCTGCTGGAATCGGTCCTACGTTTTGTGTCACTGGTTGTAGAGCCAACATAAGTGGGGTGCTGTCTGATTTCTCCAGCACCACCACTTTTTCAAGGACTTTGATGGTGCTCCTTTAGGTTGGGCAATCACCCTCTTCCTCTTTGATGTATGATGCACAAGAACAACTTTTGAGTGGAAAAACATGGTATGATGACAGATGGAATATGTATTGATAATGGATCGGCATGGCATCTTGACATATATGTTGAGTAAACTAAGCAGATTGCGGTGCAACAAAGTAGAAGAAATGCAAGATACACACAATCAATAAAACCTTGGCAAATTAGAACCTGCACCTTGATGGGTGAACATGACAAGCCATCTGCCTTTGATTCCTCAAGGTCAGAATAGTCATTAGGATCATATTCTGAACAAGAATCTATAGGGGGAGCGTATGAGTTTCATTGCATCCAGAATGGCACTCAATGCCTTGGTGCCAATTTTGTAAGTTGTTGCAGTGTTCCACAATATTCTTTTGATGTGCGGATTCTGATACTCACTGTGATTACGTATAATATCTGAGAAGCATGAGAACATAAATAGTAGTGAGATTATCTTTGTACTGCAGAGGATATTCTAATATAGGGGTGCCCCTGTAAACCCTTGTGTGCTATCACTAGATTCTGATGAGAGAGCTCATGTGTGATGTAAAATGGTGCGTGCATTTATATAATCTGGCACAAGTACACAAAAAATAGGCTCCAGAAGTAAGGATAGTTGGTAGATGATAGGTTCATAATATACTGTATAGAGAGTTTATTGCCAAACCATGATAACAAGAGCACATAGCAACTAGGCAGATCGTAGTGTACATAAAAGGGGTACACCATAACCAGGATATATAAATAGAGAAAGTGCAATTGGCTGGAAAATACAGTGTTGTATTGCCGCTACTAATTGAAAGCATAGGCATCACATACATGCCAGCTCTATCAGTTATTGACTGCAGATGTCCCTACTCCCCTTCCTGACAAGGAACATACTATACATACTAAATACAGAATAACAGAAGAGGAACATGTTAAAAACCAAAAGAGGAAGCAAATTATTGAGATTCCCCTTGTTTCTATACAATGTTGGTTACCCACTCATGATGAATCACAACGCCCAAAGAAATGCAATTCCATGATGTCTCTCTATATGTGGCCACATGCGTTTGGAAAATCAAGTGGGAGCATTACTTGACCAATTAAATGTGTGTCTGTTAACTAATAGCAGTATCATATCACAATTCGTATTTGAAGAAGTAAGCTTTGGACTTATGATTGGTGTGTTGTTTAGCTTCAAGAGTAGACTGCTGCTAGTGCAACAAAAAGTAGCTACACAAATCATAATGTAGATATAATGGGAAAACCATAAGCATCACAAGTAAAATCAGCCAAGTGGAACTTGCTGGAATATATGTGCTAGTATTGCATGTACAACTAGAAAGGCTTAGGATACCAGCTCTCTTAAACTAAAGGTTTGGTACTGTTAATATCACTGTAACTCTCAAAGGAGACACACCTCCTCACATTTCCTTGCTAATCTTATAGGATTCAAGTGGGCAGGCCACTACAATTCCTATTCCTATGTTTACAAAATCCTACGAATCAAAGAGGCCCGAAGAGTTCATAATGTCCATCACAACCGACCGTATAGACCTCTACACTGCAAATGTCCCTGCTCATCTTCACTACAAGGAACATATTGTACGACTATCACACTCCCTCCATTCTAAAATTTATGTCTTTATAGAGATTTCCATGGTGGATCACATACAGATGTATGCATATACATTTTAGAGTGTAGATTCACTCATTTTGCTCCATATGTAGTCCATGGTGGAATCTATACAAAGACTTGTATTTAGGAACGGAGAGAGTACTTATTAAAGAAGAACGAAAGAGGAACATGCTAAAGAAGAGCAAGCAGACTTTGGATAATAAAATGTTTTTTGCGCAGTGACAACACATGATGAACCAGAGCGCATTAAGAATGCGACTCCTGCTATCTCTCAAAATGTGGTGCACGTGCTTTTCAAAAGTAAAGTAGGAACATTAGCTGACCAATTAAACATTATCTGTTTTAGTAATATCAGCATCATATCGGATTCATGTTTGAGCAACAAGTTTGGAATTATGAGTGGCACGTTGTTGAGCATGATGGATTCCGGAGCAGTGCTAAGCAACTACGATGATGGTATTGAATATAAAGGCATGTCAGCATGCAAGTCGCGTGACTTTTATCATTTGGGTGTGTCGACCATTTCAGGCGGTTGGGTGAAGATCCTATGTCTCCTAACCCTTCTTCTTCCTCGTCTCTGATTCTTCGCCTACAGAACACCGCACGGGCCGCCGGCCGAACCACCGGCCTGACTCCCCGCCCTGCCCTGAACCGCCCCCCCCGCCTATGTTCCTCCGCCAGCCCCACCACCGCCCCCACCCGCGTCGAGTTTTTTTCGTTCTTTGAGGCCCCACCACCGCCCCCACAACCACCGTCCCCACCCGATCCCCTTCCTTCGCACCGGCGAACTCTGGCGAGCTCTCAATAATCGACTGACCCAATTTTGAAATTCAGTCTACTGTCATTTAACTAGTGTGGAATATAAAAGGGGAAAACCATAAGCATTGCGAGCATAGTGTTGAGCGTGCCATGGCAGATGTGAAGGTGCAAACCGGACAAAGGCAACTTCGCAACCAATGTTTGCTTTCAACTAACAAGTAAGTGATGGACAAGAAATCAGAGTAAAGCAGTGGCGACATATTTTCTTGTTGTGATAAATAAGTTGAGCAGATACGAAAGAGTACCGCCTTTGGTGTGGCACCCTGTATGCATCTGCTGAGAATTTGACAGTGTTGTGGTAGCGATGGTCGTCAGCGGTGTAGAAGCAGATCTAGGGGGGATAGACAATGGCGACGGTGCATAATGGAAGAGACAGTTGTAGGAGCAACGCCGACAAGGTGGACGATGACGGGGATGAAGCGAGCGGACGGGATGCAAGGATCCTGGTCTGAAGCCGCGGATGAGAGAGGTCGATTTCTTGTGATGGATGATGGCGTCGGGTATCGGCTCTGGCATGGTGGAGGAGGACGGCGGTGGATGGGGTGGCGGACGGAGGAGGCTCGGGTGGAGAGGTTGTTTTGGCGCCCACGGAGTACGAATGGGGAAATGGAGGGAGAGACGAAGGGGGGAACCATGTCTTCAGGGCGCGCTTGTCTCAACTTCGAGGAAATTTAGAAACTTAGCCCCCGTTTAAAATTTCCTACATCACATCAATATTAGTGGTTGCGGATAGGACGGTAATCTCGCATACACCGAATATTTGTTGACGAAGGTTTGTTTTGGCTCCCATCGTGTATGAATCGGTGAGGGAGTTGATTTCGGCCGAGGAGACACTGTGTTTTGGCGCCCGCCATGTATGAATCCGTGTGAGAGGCGCTTATGTCATGTTTGAGTGAAATTACAAACATACCACTATCAAAACCTATAGAAATCGACCCAATAGGCTTTGCATGTCACGGATAGGCAGTAATTTCCATCTCCCAGATTTTCGTTTTGGGCGGTTAATGCAACTTTCCCCGCTTTGTTCAAATTTTTGCAGAGCAAGAGTGGACTTTTACCATGCCAACTCAATTCAAATCCAGTTTGTATTCTATTTTTGTTCGGGCAGGAACCATTTTTTATTGAAATAAACTTCTATATACATCATGTTTTATATATACTTTCAAAATCACAACACCCTTTATACACAAATATGGTTTACAAATGGCATGATCTCAGATTCATAAGGCTGTATCCATCTTCATTTGGATTTTCAAATATTTGAAACCACTTTATGTTGAAATCCAATGTATGCATTGCTAGCTAACTGTCTCCAATTAATGTGTGTTTGATGCGATTTTTTTACTTCTCAAACATGTATAATGTGTTTCACACACGCAACATATAGTGAAATCCCGTTTAGACATTACTTGCATATAAACCATGCATTGTGTCTAATTAAAGAATCTATGGATCACTAGTATTCATAAACTATATAACATTACACGTGTCCCCAAATTCAAATGAATATGCATGTTTGATAGAACAATTTTCTTTATGATATTATCGATGCCGTGATCTCTAGTTCAAATATTTGAATCCCTTTTAATCCAGATATTCATCTCATATAGCTATCACTCATGATTATATAGGAGTATCTCTCTAGACCTATACGCGTTCATCGTCTCTTGGGTATCTCTCGTGCTACCTGTATGTCGACAATGATATTTTATCTTTGTAACACACTGACGGTACACTCTCCCTCGACCTTCATCACTCTATCTATCTCTAAGTATATCTCTCTCCCTGCTATGTGTCTCTGACTATGATTCTCCATGTGAAATCTCTTTCTCTTAGACAAACACAAAATTCCTCTCTTGGGGTCTCATTTCTCTCTACTATTCCCCTGTGTGCCACTCGCACACCCCCTCTCACACAGAGATGTCTTTCACTCCTTAGGTATGAGAAGCTACGACTCTTCCTCTTAAATATATCTTTCTCACACACAAACACAAACTCTGTCGACTAGGGTCTCATATCTCTCCACCATTCTCTTGTATGTCGCTCACACACATTCTATCTCCCGAGATACCTTGCGTTTCCTCATATGTCTCTCTAGATATCACTCTCGTTGTGAAATATCTTTCTCTCTCGCAGACACAAAACTCCGTCTCTCGGGATCTCATTTCTCTCTGATATTTGTTTGTATGTGACTCACATGCACCGTATCTCTATCTCTCTCACACCCACACACATAACTCAGCCTTCTAATCCACTCGATTCCTATCTCTAATGCACACTAGCTAGAATCTTTATCTTTCTATTTATCTGTTTCTCCATGAACCTTCTTTCTTGCCCCCACTCTTGCTTCCTATGACGCACACTATATATGTTTCTCTCTACATGCAGTCGTGCGCCCTCTTTTTATCTTTCTCTCACACACATAACTTCACCCTCTGAACCACCCAACGGTCATCTCCAACACTCAAATTAGCCGATGTCCCTCTAGCTAGCATCTCTATCTCTGTATCTATCTGTAGTTTCTCCACCAACATTTCTTTCTCGCACGCACTCTTGCTTCCTATCACGAACACTATATACATTTAGTTCTTTATTTGAAACATTTTTCTTTAAGTTTCAGCTGCTCGCTAGTTTAGTTAACCAGCGGATGGCTTGCAACCATTAACAGTGCAACACGTGGCACATCCATAGCAGCCGTGGCAGTTCTTCCTAGAACACTGTGATGGCAATTTTTTTTTGCAAATTCCATATCATATTTTCGTTTAAGTATACCTTGACATCTGTAACCCCAAATTCATCGATTCTTCTTCCTGTGTACTCATAGTGACCAGCAGAATAGTGTAGAGTCAAAATTTCAGATTTTTGCACTGTTTAAATTCGAATTTATTCAAATTTCAATTCAAACTTCCGGAGACCATATCTATCGAACCGCTTATCCAATTTATTTGATTTTTTTGCATTATGATCCTAGTGGCATGTAGATAATATATACCTATTGATTGTTTATCTTATTCTAGTTTTATTTGAATTCTTTGTTGTTGAATTTATTCTAGTATTATGTGAGTATGATTTATTTATCAGTGCATTCGTTGAACGCAAAGATTGTCCGGAGTGTGGAGCGGATCAAAGCTAAGCGTAGTGTACTTCAGCAACGTTTTATTTGCACTTTTGATTTTTCTCATCCTATATTTTGTTATGCATGTGTGGTTTTTATGCTATGGTATGTGCTTGGTTTGATCCGTAAGTTCTCTATTGTCTTGTTTTTGGTATTGGTTGTGTTATGTGATTAGCTTGTTGTGGTGAACGTGGGCATGTGTCGAGTAATTCATGAAAGTGGTGAGTCATTATAGTTGCAGGCTCGGTACTTTTTCTCAGGTGAATGAGTCAATGGCTGAGCGCTCTATTGTCCTTAGAGAATGCGCCATGGCTGAGCGCACTTGAGTTTTCGGGGCTTAAATCAGGTGAATGCGTTGATGGCTAACCGCTCCATTGTCCCTCGAGAATGTGCCACGACTGAGCGCACTTTAGACTTATTGGAGATCTTTGTCATTCTTTTTTGTGGGTAATTGGTTGTGGTGTGTGAACCTTGATCAGTTAGTGGAGGTTGGTGGTGACATTCTTCAGCAAACCAACTTGAGTGTTATGTTTTTAAAACATTGCTATGTGGATGTAGGTTTGCTATAATATTATGTGTGATTTTCCAATACATTGAATGTATTAACCCTTGTGGTTGCAACTTATCATGTTGCAGGATTTTCAGATGATCAGTGAGATACAGTAGGGTCATGAGTCTTCACTCAGCATTTTCACCATGGGCATTGATGGGACTTATCATTTGTTATGCTACATTTCCGTTGTTATTATTGAATAGAGTTAGCTATGTGCTACTCAGTTTTTTAATACTTTATAACTTTTGGATCATACGTTATATTAAATGATGCACTTGTTATTTGATATTCATATGTACTATGTGTGCTAGTGAGTTGATCCAGGGACTAGCAGAGTGAGCACAGAGACATCAAATCTTATCAGGTTCAGGTCGTTACATATGCTTTGGTTGTTGAAATCAAGGAAGCATGAACAACCTCAATATATCCTTTGACAATTTCAATATGAGGAATTTCAGAGTTGTACTTTGGATACACAAGTTTTATTCCTTGCAAGAATAACCCATGTAAGAATATGAGCTCCAAATTCCAAAGGATGACCCCAACTCTTGATGGACCACATCAACTTTGAGCATCCAACATAAGTTCAACTACATGATTAAGATCAACAACCACAACCCAAGGTATGTCATTCCATCTTAGAGAAGCTTCGCTCCAAGGCATGAGTTCAATCAACTCAACAAGATGTGAATACATTAAGATGCTAAAATGAAAAATGGCAACCCCATTTTGAGCTTAACGGTGAGCATGACCTAAAGTCAATATACTCTAACATAGGTGACTTTGTCACCGACCCTCTCTAGATGAAATTCTCTAGTGTACCCCTTTCTTAGTTGCATTTTCTTTGCATTTCTTTTGCTACCATTTTTTATCTTTATTTAACAAAAAAACTTCATCTAGACCTCTTTCTGTTTTCTGCTTTTCTTCTGTCTCTGTATCTAAAGTTTAGTTCATAGCAAATCATTATGAAAATCCCTTGAACATCTTTGTGAAATTTCGTTTGCAACTGAGCTGAGTTGACAAAATCTTTCGTCTCGTTGAACTCGGTTCCACCGATCCAAGCCTATCGGACAGACCGAAACACAAGTTCTACTTGGACACAGTTCATCGGTTGTACTAAAATGAACTAACTCGGTCTCACCAATATGCACCTTCAGTGGCTCTGCTATCTCGGAGTCACCGGTTGAAATGAATCGGCTCCACCGATTTCACTGCTGAGAAAACCTTTTGCCATCTTGATGCGGAGCATCCTATGGTCATACCCATGTACACTATGACTACTCCCCAAGCCCCAAGTGGACATACAATGAGACCTCGACTATACGCCATCGGACACAAGGTGAACTCACTCCTCTCTGAACCATCACTTTCCACATGTTAGACATGGCTACTACCTCAAATGTATGTGCTATGCATGACCAGGAACCAAGAGGAAGACTATGGAACAACTAGGAGCATTGGACAAGACGACCAGGACACCAAGCGCGAGGAACAAGAGAAAGGGCTGACAGAATGTCACAGCCCCCGAACGACCGGTCCATACCAGACATCCGACGCCTGGAGGTTCAGCCAGCCAAGACAACTACAACCAAGGCACCCTACAGCTCTCGGATGACCGCTAGACGCCCGATGTCCGACTCTCGCCAGCCACTGGACGACCGACAGTGTCCGGGTATCCGGTGGCACGTGTCCAGAGAAGAAACGCTGGATGTTTGAAGACTTCCAGAAGTCCTGACGCCCATGAGCCATCGGACGACCATTACCCACCGGACGTCCGGTACCCGCCTATGTGCAAAGACTCGAGCCGAGGCCCATGTACCTATTTCACCCCTCACTTACCCCTTCGTGGTACTAGACTATATATTCTCCTCCACCTCCACCATTTTAGGGTCAGCATTGGTTTTGCTGATTCTTAGGTGACCTTTGCTCCTTGTACCACTCCTCCTCTTGAGAGAGAGAGAGAGCCCACTCCATTGGAGCTCAGGACCTCCTTTGGAGAAGATCCCATAGGGTAATCAAGACCCCTTCTTCG